>NW_024070195.1:10152696-10399026 GCF_014754425.2 Oryx dammah | reverse complement strand
AACGCACCGCCCCCCCACCCCGCCCCCGCCGCACCGGCTCGAGCACGTCGGGAACACGGGCTTCGCTCCCCGAACGTTAACTCGTGCTCTGCCTCCTGCGGCCGCCGCCAGACACCGGCAAACAGCCGGACGCCCGGAATCGACACAATCCGCTGACCACCGGGAACAAAAAATCCCACCCCACGCCTCTCCCCAACTTAGCGAGGGCTGGGGTGGGGGCGGGGGTGGGTCTGGTCCAAGTTCTACCCCCTTTTTGCTTTGTGGCTGCACCCGGATCGGACGTGCCCCGGGAAGGCGTCCACGCTCGCAGGCAAGCTTGTCTCCCTGCAGTTTCTACAGCCCGAGTTTAAACTAGTCCTTTGCATTCTCCTCAGCCCTCTGCAATGCGGATGTATTTTAATTCTTAAATTCTTTAGGGAGCAGCGTTTTAAGTTGGGCATGATTATTTAACCTTGCATTTCTTTCATAGTTGAAGTTTACGTGTGTAGGTTAGGATCAACCCTCAAGAAGAGGTATTCAGCTTTTCCATTAAATCTATTTTTTACAAAACCAGTGCCCCGAAGGTCATCTCCCATTACACACATCACACTGCTCAAAAAGGGAAAATATTAACACCAATTTGTCCACCCGAGTTAAATCAAACTTTCTTATAACATTGCATTATTCCTAATGTGTGTTCATTCGGCCTTTTCTTTTTTTAATGGGTTCTTTGATTTAAAGCATGCAGCTAATCACCGATCACTCGAGTGCATATTTGGTTAATCCTCGGTCCCCCCTCTCCTCTCCCTCCCCCCAAACTTAAAAAAAAAAAGCCACCACACACAAAACAAAAACACTCCCCATGCCAATCAAAACGTAGCTGTACTATGCACAAAACAAATTTAACTATTCCAAATCATTTAAATCTCGGAATAATCACCAAATTTCAGAAGCCCAGTTAACTGGGAGAAATTAATTGTAGTCACTCACATTTACATTCACATGCCTACTTAAAAACATTAACTATATTCTATGTCTTTTTCCCCTAAAACTGGAAACCATGAATTTTTAAACAAAACCAGTCCCATTATTAAAGTCAATCCCAACAAATGCATTCCCTGTAACATGATTCCCAACTGGTTTATGTCGCGAACCAAATAAGCCAAAACGACCACATATATTAAATTTGATGTGCCAGTGCAAGGCACAAGATCGCCATAATCGGACCCTCGATTGCAACTTAAAGGTCTTCCAACACACACGCGTTACACGATTTCCCAAATAACATTAATAATAATAACACTCATTTGCATGCAAAGTGCAATATGGGGACAAATCCGCCCGAGAATGCAGTTTAGTTATATTACCGCAGCCCCCACCTCCCCGACTAGGCTCCACCAAAATCCCCTGCCTTTCATCTAAAACTAGATTATGGTTGTGTCATTCGAGGTCAATTTATTCACTGGAGGTATCGCTACACCAATCTGTTTTTTCACCCAAACTAGGCAGACACGACTTTGCCTGAAAGCCTTCTTTCAGAAAAGAAAGAAACAGCCTTATCGGACGCTGTGTTTCAAACCCTTCAGCTGCAGAATTATCTATAAACTTGACATTCACAGCCATTGCTTAAAACTACAAGTCAAAGGATGTGTTGTTAGGAGCACTTACGTATTTCTTCTGGATGATATTCCTCTTGGGTCTTTCCTTGCTCATTCTGAGATCCAAATGCTGATTGCAAAAGGGGACAATTGCTTCATGAATTTAAAGCCGTCAGAAATTTGCAAAAAAATATCCTGGTGGTTTTTATTGTTGTTGGTGGAGGCTGATCTTGTAATCCGACTTTTCTTCCTCTTTCCCCAAAGCCCGATTCGCCTTGAAATAAATCCGAAATTGGGAAGGGAAAAAAAAAAAAAAGCCAAAGACGAAGCAAACAAAAAAAAAATTCACTTTAGTAAAACACTCATAATGGAAAATTTCCCCCGAAACACACACACACAAAAAAAACCGACGCCCTTCACTCCCCCCCCCTTTTTCCTCCAAAAACTACATCAGCGAAACGTGAAGGTCCTTAGTGTCTGAGCTGTAGTTACATCTTGGAAAAGAAAAGGGAAAGATAAATAAAAAATGTTGGAAGTCACGTTTGTGCTGCAGCAGCAGTGCGAGCAGAAGAGTCAACTCCAGCGGCGGCGGCGGCGGCGGCGGCGGCGGCGGCAGCACCACAGCGAGGGCTCGCCGAGTCTCTTTTTTCCAAGCCCCCTAACCAATGAGATAGAGGCTATCCAGCCCAACTTTAAATGGACTCTGCTTTTATACAAGTTAGGGCTCCTCGGATAATTCCCCGCCGGACGCCAGCCGAAAACTCCCACAGCTGGGCCACCAGGAGCCCGCCTACTCCGGTGCCGACCGCCCCTGGCCCAGCCCAGAGGACCCTCACGGCCCCGTCGACGAGACACCCGAGAGGCCTCGACAAACACTTCCCGGGCCACCCCGCAGGCATCGCTCCCACGCCGAGCCTAAGACTGGAATTGAGAGAGGCTCCCTAGCTCAATGCATGGCACGCTCGGTCGCTCCACCTCACCCCCTTTCCCCAGCTTGCCGCTCACCCCTCGGCCGCCACAACGCTAGCCCCCGCCACGCCTCGTGTCTACCTGCAGCCGGGCTGCTGGGTGCCAGTGCCCCAGGACGCCTGGCCCCGGGGAGAGCCGCCTATTCCCCGGGCACCTTAGAATGGTCCCCTTGATCTTCTGGAAGTTGTAGTCCCCCGACTACAAAATGGCTATGGCCATGGGCGCTGGGAACTACAATTCCCAGCCTGCCCCGCAAGCCTGTCACTCAACTCCCCTCCCCTCCTCCCCGCCCCCGCCCCCCTCGCCGGCCCTGCCAACAAATGCTTGGACGTGTCCCGCGTGTGACACTGAGCGAGGCTGGCTCGGGATTGGCCCGCAGAGCGTGTGGTCCGCGAGCGAGGAACTCCCCACGCCGGCCCGCCCCCGCCCCTCGACCGCGGCCCCCCTCCCCCCGCGGCGGCCGGCCCCCTCCCCGCGCGCCCCGCCCCCACCCGCGGCGCGAACCGCCTGTGGAATCGAGGAATCGCGCGCGCGCCGCGCCGCGCCGAGCGGCGGGGGAGGGACGCGCCGCGTCCCAAGGGAAGGCCTCGGAGCGTGGCGGCGCGGGGGGCGGTGTCGGCTAGGGGTTGGAGCCCGTCCTGAGGAAAACTGGGCCACGCACCAAGAGGAATCCTCGGTGCGAACTAGTTGATCGGCGGCGCCTGCTGCCTCGGCGGCACAGCCGGTGTCACCTCAGGACACCGCCTCGCGTCTCCACACGGAGTGTGCTGCGGTCGGGCTCGGGGGGAGCCCGAGGTCACCTCGCGGAAAGGCCACCTCCCGGCGTGGCACGCGGCCTGGCAGGCGAGAACGGCGTCGGGGGTGGGGGGACCCCAAAAGGGAAGCCCCGGCCGCCGCCTCCTACCAAAAAAAAAAAAAAAAATCACCGTCTTTTAAGAGATCGCGCTGGATCTTGGCTGGTCCCGGCGTTTCTTGCGTCTGGAGTGCCTGTTAGCGAGGCTACAACGTTGAGGGGAAACGAGTGGAATATGGAGTCCGAGCCACACAGACCCGCACACGGCGAGGAAGCGTCTGGAACGCCGAGTGCCGGGAATACCACCCGCGGTAGCCACGCGAGAACCCGCGTTCTACCTGCCTCTGCCCCCTGTTGTGCTCATTTAATCGTTGATCTAAATGAAGGAGGCGGTCCCGGTGTATCTCTTCGGCCTTCGCCTTATTAGCTACTTCAAGTCTCTCTTAGCCAGTCTGCATTGTTAATTTCCTTATTCGCACCGTATATGTAGAGCAGTGATGTTTTAAAGGATCTCCTCTCGGGCAGTTCTTTTAAGAAACGAGAAGTGAAATTAAGTACGCCTTCATACTCATTCCTATACATTCAATTCTCATTCCCATCCCCTAGATTCTCCTTATGTCGGAAGTATCATAGTCGTTAGGTTTTATCCACAGCAGTGTTTGAAGTGTTTGTGGAGTGTCTAGAAAGGTCTCAAACTGGAGGTGAGAGACCTGTCATACCACCCAGGGCCCTTTCCTAAAAGGTACGGGATGGCCTCTCTGAGCTGGTCGCTTTCCTCATCAACAAATTAGTGATCATCACATCTTCTGGAGTGGATTATGTAATAGTGTTAGCCCAGCTAAGAAACAGACACGTTATTAAAAGACTTCCGTAAATCAAATAAAGTTTTGCCTTTGCTGCGCAGCGTGGTGTGCTGGATCTTAGTTCCCTGATCAGGGATGGAACCCGTGGCCCTGAAGTGGAATCACAGAGTCCTAACGGTTGGGCCGCAGGGGAATTCTCAAGAAAGTGCTATTTTAAAATGCTTTTTAATTATGACTTTACCTTTTTTAAAAAGATCTGCTTTCAAAATTGAAATAATGTGTCATATGTTGATTTCAGTCATAAAAATAAATGACCTTCTGTGCCTTCATATGGCACATATCCTGAAGGACCCAATAGAACAGATTCCATTTTTCCATACTGACCACCCAAGTGACTTTATACAAGTGACTTTTTACAATGAGGTGGTTTCAAGAGACTTTCTGATTATTATGACCTGTATACTGGCAGCCTCCACTTCTCCACACTCAGGGTTTTAGCCAGCTCTCAGGAGGTTTAATGTCAGATCTGCCCTTCCCCAGGCAAAATTCTTAAGAACAAAGGTGGGTTTCTTCTAGTTTCTCTCAGCTAGCCTCTGAGGCTAGGCTTCTCCATCCCCAGGCGGAGAACTCCCCTGCTGAGCTACCAACTCCAGGTCACCACATAAAAACCATTCTAGTTGAGGCTGGAGGGCAGGCGAAAGGAAGGAATTTGCTCATTTCCAAAAGATTTGGATAACATTCATGTTGTTTTCTCTGAAAGGGAAAATAGACTGGTCTTTTTAGGGGTTGAAAGCCTTTCCTGTTGTGGAAGCAACTATCTCCTGATGAACTTCCTTTTACCTTTCCTGTCTTTTTACGCCTCTTTTTCATCCTCTATCAGTGAATTATTACTCTCTCCTGATGATTTTAACCTCTTCCAGCACTTATCTTGACCTCTTCAAGTTGTGGTGTGAGGGATGGGAGGGTGGGGGAAGACCTCACTAGGTACAGTGTTGCTACAGGACCTACATGCCAGCACTGATCTCATCTGAAGACAGAGAGCACTCAAAAGTCCTTTGTTAAGAAGCACAGGGCTCAGTAGAAAAGGCAGACTCATGACTGATTATAATACCTCTGAAAAGTACTGTATTTGCACTATGAAAAGGTGGTAAAGGGAATACATTACTGAGGTGACCAGGAATGAAGGAGTTTTGAAGGATGAGTAGGAGTTCAGCAGTTTGAAGTATGCTAAGCAACTTTACTGCATTAAAAAAATAAAATCCTTGAGACCTAAAAAAAAAAAAAAAAAAACACACACACTCATGGATGGGACTCAGTTTTCTTTAGAAGTAACCAAAGAGAAAACTGAGAGGTGAACAGGAGCCCGAGCGAGAAAGGATCTGCATGCCACTTTGGACTTTGCCTGTAAGCTAAAAAGAAGCTCAGAAGGATTTTCACTAGAGGGATAAAGTGGCTTTGCGTATTTGAAAAGTGATTCTGATTGTGAGAGATGAAGTTGAGGACTGAAGAAAAGAGAGGCAGGAAGAGCTAGAAACCAGTTGCAATGTACTAGCATAAATAAGATGAGAAATGGTTATGATCTGAATAGAGCAGCAGAGGAAAGAGCAGAGAGAGCAGAGAACAGGTTGAGAAATATTTAGAATGTCAAAAGTCAACAGGACTTGGGAACTGGTTAGCTGGAGGGAATGGTGACTAATGGGGCAGAGTCTAAATATCATTCCTTTAATCTTACCTTTTATACTCTTAATTAGGTCAATTATCCATCATAGGAAGACTGGGAACATGATGGATGTGAAAGAGGAAGAGGTAACAAATCAGACAGGAATAACAGCAGGCCCTTACTATTCTGGGTACACATCTGTATGAGCGACCATACTGAATCAAGCAGTCTAGTCCTCCACTTGATTTCCTATAAGAAATGACAAGGAAAGAATTAAAAAGTTAATAAAGACCAAGGACAGAAGAATAATGCACAGTCCTACATTATATGCATATTGAAACTTCCCTCTTAATGCAAGGAATGACACAAGTTATCCTAGGTGCTTTCAAACATGAATCAACTCCAAGGTTCTCCTAAGAAACAACTCAGGGTTCATCTTTGCAGAAATCCTGCCTTAACAGCCCATCTTCCCCTACTGCCCTCTGTATAAGATACTTACATGCTTAGATTCTCCAATTTTGTCTTACGTTCCCATCTCCTCTCCAAATAAAGAAATAAGCTTTTTAAAATCAGAGACCACCAGCCCCGGAGAGACTTTACCTACCAAACTGAAAAAAAAAAAATCAGAGACCATGTTGTCTACTTCTCATATTCTCTCTAAAGCTCCGGAAACTTCTCAGAATTTGGAAGGGTCCAGTAATGCTTACTAATGAATATTTCACCCAAACTATAATGCCTGACTATTTAAAATTTGGCAGCCACTTAGTCTGTTGACTTATCATCTCCAATTCTGTTTTGAAGCACCACTGTTTTTCCTCTTTCAGTATCCAAATTCAATATAGTGCTGTATACTGCTTAAGGCCCCAGCTCGTCTTACCTCCAGTTGAGCCTGGCTACTGGGCTTCCTCACTCCTGAATTCTCATTGTCCCTGTTACTTCAGCCACACTTTTTAAAAATAAAAATTACAAGGACTTTGCTGGTGGTCCAATGGGTAAGACTCTGAACTCTCAATGCAGGGGGCCTGGGTTCAATCCCTGGCCAGGGAACTAGATCCCACAAGCATGCCACAGCTACAGAGTCCACAGGCCGCACGGAAGAGCCTGAATGCCACAACTAAGACCCAGTGCAGCCAAAATAAATTATTTTTAAAACAATAATAATTATATATATTTAAGGTATTTGGATATGCATATCCATTTTGAAATGGCTGTTACAGTCAAGCTAATTAACATATCCCTCATCTCAAATGGTTACCTGCAGCCCCATTTTTGAGCTTTTAAATTTTGCTCCACATCATCTTGTTTTCTGATTATATCATTTGTATGTCTCACCTCATTAGACTGAAAATTTCATGGGGCCATGTTTTGTCTCATACTGAGGCAGCCGTTGGGCAATAATGTCCATCACTGGGTGGGAATCAGATATTCCTAACATTAATCCTGAATGACCTTAAGCCATTCATTTGACCTCTGTGGGCCTTCACTTCATCATACATAAAATGAAAGGGTTAAATTCAGTTATCACCACAGAAATTTCTGGATCCAACCTGCTCTAATCTTACCTTGACCTTTGGACTATGCTTCCTTGTTGCCCTCTCAGTGCTGGCCCCCCCAAGTAGACTTAAATACATAATTGTTAGGTAAGGATTACTAGGGCAAATATCTTTATATACTTATACATAATTAATTGCCTAATACAACCTTATATTTCTCTGTGATATCTGATGATACCTCATTTATATAGCTTGTTATAGTGCTTAAAGAACAGTCAATAATAATATAGTTTAACCCATAAAACAACCCAGATTAACATGGGTCTTATCATCTTCACTCTTTATGTGAAAATGAAATATTAAGAGGTTCTGATTTGCTCAAAGTCATATAACGAGTAGGGTTGTACAGCCAGGAGTCAAACCCTGGCCTCCTGCCTCCATATCCTGTGTGCAGGCCGCCCCTCGTTTTCAAAAATGTGATTCAAGACACATAATTCCATGAAATGTTACCAGGTACTGAAAGCAAAGGATTCTTTGAGGAAATAGATTTGGAATTTCTAACTTACCCAAAGGTACTTTATTGTAGAGTTAAAATCCCTAAGAAGCATATAGTTTTCCAAACTACCTTGGCCACAGAAGCCTTCTTTTTTTTTTTTTAAGGAGCTGGTATCCATGTAATAGTCTCAGAGACATGCTTCACCCAATATGATGAATTTATGCTTCAGAAAGAAATGATTGCTGACAATAATTCTTATCTAAGTGACTGAATCCTTTATGTGAAGTTTCTAATTTTATATAGGTCTATCTTGGTATGTAGGGAAAGGAGAGTTAGGAGGAGGGATATACAAAATAATCTTTGACTGACATCAGGTTTATAAATAACTATAAGCCAGTGTACTTAGAAGACGGGGGCTTCTATTGAGAGAAGGTAGAACAGCTATTTCAAGCTGAGATTTGCAAGAGTATTTTAAAACACACTGGGAGGTAAACTGAGAAGTAAACAGCCTTCTTAAGAGTGAGTGATGTCAAGGAGACATTAGTTCTTTTTGTTATTCGCTGCTTCCTGTCCCTGAATTTACAGTCTTATTTGTTAAGCTTCAGTTAAATGCCAGAGCACAAACCAGACACAATAAAGTGATATTTTATCCTGGTTGAGAGTGGACCTCATTTAGACAAATCACTGAAAGTCCTTGGTTCTTTGGATTTTCTAAAAAATTCTGGACTATCATTACTATTCTGCTTAGATTATGTCTTGTGTTATTGAAAGAGAGCTGGCCCCGATTCAGAAACTCTCTGGTAAGGCAGCCAAGACGGGAAACCTGCAGTTCCTAAAAATAGAAGTTACTGTTTATAATAATACTGCACTCTGTGTTTGGGGGGAAGAAATCATATTGGTGATCAAGGAAACCACAGGGAATCATGATAAGGAAACTGAGGCAGAAAGAATTACGAGTAGGCAGGGAAAGAGGGAAGGAATCGTATTAACCAAGATACCTTCTGTTGCAATTAAATGAAGCCCAGATGAAAATGCTAAGGGAAAAAAGGGGGCGGAGGGGTTTGCTTCATCTGACTGAGGAGTCCAGATTCCAAGTTTCGGGGCTACTAATGATGTTCTCATCTCCCCTGCCTCCTTCCTGCTCCTTCTCCCTCTACTCATCTCAGCAGTTCTTTCTTCTGTCAGCAGTCGGTGAAGATGGCTCCAAAGAAAACTTGTTTCTCACCATGGACATGGGGGTGGAGAACGTGTTATCAGGAGAGGTGGGAGAAAAACATTCTGGGCGGCAGAAAAGCAGTAGCAATCACAGCCTACCAAAGGAATCATCAGTTCTTCGCTTTGTCAGGGCTGCAGAAGGGAGGGAGGTAGGAGAAAAAAGTATCTGTTCACCATCAGAAACCTAGAGGTGCATTTGATTCAAGAGCAGTCCAGCTCAGCCCCCAGGCTACATCCTCTCCTTCACCCCAACTTCCACAGTTTGAGGTTTTCACAGACACATAGCCGAGATGCTGGTTAATATCCATATCAGACGCTCTGCCCACGGCTCCATGTGCTGCTAAACAAAAACAGATCCTATCTCCTGCAAAATTGTAACATCTGCAGAGATTATGTTCTTTTCTGAAATCTTAATGTTTCCAAAATCCCAGATTCATCCGTATTTTTACAGAAACCCAGGACCATTTTTCTTTCTGATCGTACACACATACACACATAGAAGAGAATCGGACATCAGCAGTTACACTGTGACTAGAAATTAGTAGGTTATTAATTTCCAGATGTTTGTCTTTCAGTTGTCAAGCATTCATGAAAAAAAAATTGTTGAACAAAGGATATAAAATTGAATAAAATGAACCCTGTCCCCAAAACACACATACTAAGCACTAAGAGTTTTGAAAGAAGTAGGGGGCTTCTGGGCTCTACTCAACTGAGGGCTGGCCATGAGCTGCTCAGGTCCTGAGCCCCCCAGCAAACTACAGAAGAGACCCCATTCCTTAACTCCACTCCATCCTCAAGAATCTAGGTCGGCCTCCCCTCCCTTTATTTCCCCCTTTCCTTTGTGCTTTCACTTGTTCATTGATTGACTCACTCGTTCGTTCATTCCTCCCTCCAAAGAGTACCCAGTGCCTGCTTAGAATGCTCCTCTGACTCTGCTCTGTCCCCTCTCTGATTCCTTGCGGTCCTCCTGAAGGAGCCAAGTAAAACCCAAGAGTCCTCAGATGTGAAAGCACCTGGGGTGCGGAAAAGGGAGGCGGCGCTGAACCCAGGTGAAGTCCAGGAAACCCAGGACAAGGCCAAGGGACCCTCGTTGTCAGAATCTGGCCTTTATTACTACAAAATGACAGTGCCTTTTTGTGTCCATGTGTACATGTGCGTGAGATAAGGGAGGTGAGGGGCTTTCAAACAGTGTGCAGTATCTTGGAGGGTTTTCAGCATTTATAGTTGTAGACAAAGACAAAGAGGAAAAACTACACCATCAAGGTGATTATTTAATATAGTAGAACTGACAGGTGAGATTATACTAGGAATCTGAAGGCTTGGGGCTCAGTCTCAGTTCTTTTGTAACCTTGGACAAGTCACTTTGCTAGGCCTTACTTTCTTGTGAAGAAGGTGACTGTGGGTTAAATGCCCTCCCAAATCTACTATTCTATGATTCTATACAAATCAATACTAATCTGAGAAATTTATAATCAGACTAATTTTACACATGGTTAATGTTGAAAATTTTAAGTACAGCAGTAAATTCTTACATAGACACACACTGCAAAAATTGTGAGCAACAGGTCATGCTGTGTTCCAGATATATGAACAGCCATGCTTATGGTAGATAGTCACAGGTCACGCTGAAGGCACTCTGTTTGGGTCAGTATGTTTGAAGAGGAGATTAGGGTCCCCACTGATAGGAGAATCCTTATCACCCAAGCAACTTGGAACCCAGCATAGGTCCTAAGAAATTCTCTCAACCTAGAGGGCAGGAAAAACCAGGAGGAAAGAGCCTAGATTTTCTGAAATGACTACAGCACAGATCCTTGGAAATTTCTCAGCCATGTTTATTTATTTAAATTTTGGCTGTGCGGGGGTTTTTACTGCCAAGTGTGTTTTTCTCTAGTGGTGGTGAACAGGGACTACCCTCTAGGTGGGGTGTGTGGGCTTTTCACTGTTGTGGCTTCAAGGTGCGAGGATTTCAGTAGTTGCTGCACGTGGACTCAGTAGTTGTAGCTCCCGGGTTCTAGAGCACAGACTCAATAGTTTTGGCACACAGGCTTAGTGGCTCTGAGGCATGTGAGATCTTCCGGAATCAGGGATCAAACCTGTGTCTCCTGCCTTGGCAGGCGGATTCTTTACTGCTGAGCCACCAGGGAAGCCCTCAGCCCTGTTAATATGCCTGCAGCTGTCCCAGGCTTCTCCAGGCCTGAGACATGATCAGAAGCTCCTTCCTTATACTCTCCATTCACCCACTTACAATGTACCTAGCCCTTACCTAGCAAAGTACCTCCATATGGTACATAAATGCCTCTGAAATAAATGAATGGAATTTGACACTGTGCCAACAATCGCTTTGTTCACAAATAATTCTCTGCATCTGGAGTGCTCTTTCAAAAGAGGTCAGCTCCCACCAAGAAGTTGCAATTATTGAGGAAGTGAAACTGATTGACAAGTGCCACTTAAGAGATCTCCATTTTACTTCGCAGCCAGCACTTCTCTTGTGAAATGGCCAAAGAGGAGAGAGGACGAAATGAAACATTTCATGTTCCTTCAGTAACATAACACGCCCAGACATTTTCATAAAGCGAGTCTAAAACTCAAGATCGGTGTGGATATATTCATCTGACAAATGATACTTGTCTGCTGTTGTTATGGACTGAATTGTGTCCTTGACAAAAATTACAATGTTGAAGTTCTAATCATCAGTATTTCAGAACGTGACTGTATTTGAAGATAGAACCTAAGAGAGGTAATTAAGTTAAAACGAGGTCATTATAGTGGTCCCTGATCCAGCAAAACGGGTGTCCTTATCAGAAGAGGAAATTAGGACACAGATACAAAGAGGGAAGACCATGTGAACACAAAGGGAAAAGACAGTCGTCTACACGCCAAGGAGAGAGTTTCAGAAGAAGATACGCTGGGGACTTCCCTAGTGCTCCAGTGGTTAACATGCTCTTCTCCTAATGCAGGGGGCCCAGGCTCAATCCCTGGTTAGGGAACTAGATTCCACTTATCACAACTAAGAGTTCACAAGTCGCAACTGAAAAAGATACCCTGCAATGAAGACCTGGCACAGCCAAAAACATTAACATAATAAGTAAACACTTTAAAAAAGAAGCCGATGAGAATATGTGGGCAGACGCCTTGGTCTCAGACTTTTGGTTTCCAGAGATGTTGTTGTTGTTCAGCTGCTCAGTTGTATCGCACCCTTTGTGACCCCATGGACTGCAGCACGCCAGGCTTCCCTGTCCTTTGCTATCTCCCAGAGTTTGCTCAGACTCAGGTCCATTGAACTGATGATGCCATCCAACCATCTCATCCTCTGTCACCCCCTTCTCCTGACACATAAGGACATACGTTTCTATTGTTAAGCCAGCCAGTCTTTGGTACTTCGTTACAGCAGGCCCAGCAAATTAATATAGTTATCTTGTAAATTTTACCTTTCAAATGAAAATGACCAGTGCCCCAAAGGGCCTGAGGTTGAGTTTTTTTTTCTTGCAATGGCAATAGGCCGTAAGGCTCTCTGGTGGCATCCACTTCCCCTGTGACATGAGTTTACAAGATGAGTACGTGAAATTAAGATACTCTATAGATGGCACTCCTAGCACCTGATCTCTTAGCCAGGCCCACTGGATCCAAAGATTTACAACTTCCTGGGGTACGAGAGTGTGGGGCTTGGGGCAGGGAAGGGAGAGATATGAGGCGTCTCAGGCTTCCAGGCCTGCTGCCCCAGGATGGGTCCGATATCCACAGCTGCGACGAGGGCCTCCCTTCTATAAAACTGCCTGTCCCCTCCAGCTGTCATGCTAGGCTCCTGCTTTGCCCCAGGATCTAGCACTTGCAACTGGCTGAGAGTTTTTTTCTCCTAAAGAATCGGGAAAGACGAGTTTCAAAAACACACTGAATGTCTTTTTCTGCCTAAAAAATTTTCTTCTCTTCCCCCAATTTTTAAATAAAGAAGCAGCCAAAGAATTTGACTCTGCTGGTTTCGTAGATGGGTTTATACTGTAGTAGGATTATGTAAACTCAACTTCAGTTTTTATAACAGTCATCAATAATTTTGAGGGATTTCCCTGGTGGCCCAGTGGTTAGGACTCTGTGCTTCCACCATAGGGGCACAGGTTCAGTCCCTGGTTGGAGAACTAAGATCCTGCATGGTGAGTGGAACAGCTAAAAAAATCAAATAAAAAAATTTTTTAATATATAGTTTAGAAAAAATATTCATTTTGAAAGCCCAAGATAATGCTTTACAAAGGTAACTGGCTTGTTATTTATCCAGGGCCCAAATCATTATTTAGGTGAAGAGAGGCACTTAAAATATCTCCCTTCTTAAATCTAAGGTCAAGGTTGACCACAGATCATTTGCTGCCCTTTTTAGGTAGTGAATTGACCCACATACTTTAGAGTACTGCCATTAGAATATCATTTTTTTAGAAAATATTTATTTGGCTGAGCTAGGTCTTAGTTACGGGCTTCCCTGGTGGCTCAGAGGTCTCCTGCAATGCGGGAGACGTGGGCTCGATTCCTGGGTTGGGAAGATCCCCTGGAGAAGGAAATGGCAACCCATTCCAGTATTCCTGCCTGGAGAACCCCATGGACGGAGGAGACTGGTGGAATACAGTCCACGGGGTCACAAAGAGTCGGACACGACTGTAGTTACGGCATATGAACTCTTAGTTGTAGGATATAGGATCTATTTCCCTGACCCGGGATCAAACCTGGGCCCCCTGCACTGGGAGTGAAGAGTTTAGTCACTGGACCGCCAGGGAAGTCCCTGGAATATCATTCTTGAAAAGAAAAGAAAATTTCTCCTGTTGGGATAAGGCACTCTAAGATCTAGGGATCTATTATTTTTAAATGAAAGTTCTAGGAGAGAATTATTACACTATTTTGTCAGTCATTAATATGTTATCATGAATTAAGTATCAGAGATTAGCAAACCAGACTTCCAGCAAGGTCTAAGGAAACAAAATAAGGAAATGTTGATATGAATGTTACTTTCAATAAAGTATCTTTTATAACACATCATTCTTATCAACAAAATGGATCAAATCGTCATTTGCCCTATTATGGATTTTGAGAGAGGCAAACATTAGAAATACAAAAGCCAACTGAAAGGAAAAACCACATAGAAACACGGATATCATTGTAGATCTCCTGTAGTATGTGACACAGAAAGAAGAGTCCTTTGTATTAGGAAGAAAAGTCATTTATTATGGATTCTTTTTTTAAAAATATATTCCCTGTAGCTCAAATGGTAAAGAATCTGCCTGCAATGCAGGAGACCAGGGTCCAATCCCTGGGTCGGGAAGATCCTCTGGAGACAGGAATGGCAATCCATTCCAGTATTCTTGCCTGGAGAATCCCATGTACAGAGGAACCTGGCAGGCTACAGTCTGGGGATTTACAAAGAGTCGGACACGACGGAGCGACTAACACACACAACACGTTTACTTCTTTATCTTTTGGCAGCACTGGGTATTCATTGCTTTTGCACGGGCTTCCTCTAGTTGCAGTGGGCGGGGGCTACTCTCTGTTGCAATACATGGGCTTCTCATGGCAGCGACTGCCCTGGTTGTGGAGCATAAGCCCCAGGTGCGAGAGCTCCATAGTTGCAGCGTGTGGGCACACAGGCACAGTAGTTGAGGCTCTCAGGGCTCTAGAGCGCAGGCTTAGTGGTTGTGATATGGGCTGAGTAGCTCTGCAGCATGCAGGATCTTCCTGGACCAGGGATCGAACACGTGTGCCCTTCATTGGCAGGCAGAATCATACACTCTATGCCACCAGGAAAGTTCTATTATGGATTCTTGAGCCTAAGTTCATGAGTGACAGCCCTGGCCAGGAGTGGTTGGATCCAGGAAAGAGTCTACCTTTCGGGTTGGTTTATCTAAAACTTTCCCAGTATTATTACTGAAAGTGCTGGGCCCACCATCAAGGGTGGGTCATCCCAGCTTAGAAAGACATTCAAGACCGTAAACTCCAAGAGGGCAGAAGTTTTGTTCTCCTCTTGACTATACATGCAAATGAAGGGTGGAACAGTTCCTCAATCAAAATTTTCGTTATGATGGAATCAATGGATGTCCCTGAACAAAGACCATTCCCATTGTACCCTTTTCTCTGAAGACTTCGGGGAAAAGCATGACATAAATCCCAGATACCAGAGGGTGTCATTCCTTTGGCCTCTCTGGTCCACAAAGGAGTCTTTCTTCAACTGTATTACCTTTCCAGGACCCCCAGGAAACTCTTGCAATTCTTGTCAGTCTTAGCCAAACACAGAAGTCTCAGAACTGACCTGGAGGTGACTCTTGCACAGCTGGGACTTTAAAACCAGCTGCCGAGGGGAATCATGGGAGTGGCAGACCTTCCCAAATCCAAGGTTAATAGGCTGTGAATTGCACTCTCTTCACTGCAGAAGTTGTTTTAACCTGCTTGAGGAGGAGAAGAAAGTGGGGACAGCACCAGGGGCTAGAGGACAGCTGACAACAATGCGCTCTGCTCTCCTCAACCCTGCCTCTCCCAACTCACTTACTCCCCTCCTTCCTGAAAGCACCAAGCATTCAGATGTATATTAATAGTAGATATTTATACAGCCTACCCGATGTGAATTCAAATTTATTTCCAAGTCATTAGGGCCAATTACTCACCTTTGGGCCCTGTAATATCATTTGTTCCCTGCCAAATGGATTGTTTTTCCTGTCGCAAATGTGATAAATCCTGCAGAGTGCTGCTCAGTCATGTTTAAACTGATTCAGCTTGGTTCAGGGTTGGGGTGAATGAATGAGTGGATGAGTCATGAGGTGTAGAGCTCACGCGTGATCCTTTTAATTCGAGAATTCCATGCTATTGAGGAGAATGGACTGACTTGGAAGGCACTAGTCTGAATTCTGGTACTATTTATTTCCTTTAATTTGACCAAGGCCTGAAAGAATGAAAATATTTTCTTTTGCCTTTATTTTGGCTGTGAAGGATCCAATTTTCTTTCTTCTCTAGCTTTCACAGATGTATTAAATTACATTCTGTGTCTAACTGTGCGAGGATTTGAGGATTTGAGAAGGTTAGAAAAACAATGATAAAATAGTCCCTGTCTTATGGGAGATTGCAGTCTATCTGAAAGAAAAGATAGGCACACAAGAAAAAAAAAAAAAAAACTGTCAACAATAAACTTAATTGTCTCCATGATTAGGTTTTGAACACGGTCTTGTAATGGCAGCCCACGCCAGTATTCTTGCCTGGGAAATCGCATGGCCAGAGGAGCCCGTCCATGGGATTGCAAGAGACAGACAGGACTTAGCGCCTAAACAGCGACAGCCATGACACACTGCATGCTGTCCCAGACCAGCCCTACAAGAATCACTCGGGACTTAGAAAGAATCCCAAATTCCTGGGTTCCCTACCCTATCCCAGCAAATGAAAATTTTAGGGGCAGGGCACAGCAATCTGTGTTTTAACAAGTCCTTCAGTGGGTGTGATACTTATCTTCTTGGGTAGATGTTTTACTTCCCAGAAGTTTGGGAGAGTAACGTGGAAGATGGAAAAGGATACGAACTGTCAATTCCTCTCTTGACTTCAATTTCCCAAATTACCTAGTAAATCTCTGTATAAATAACTCTCTAAAACTGTAGTGTTTTTTTGTTTGTTTTTTTTTTGTGTGTGTTGTTTGCTTTTGGCAAGATCTCAAAACATGATTTATTGTGTTGACCTCATTACTTTTTTTTTTAATTTTTAAAAGATTGGAGTATAATTGCTTTACAATGTTATATTAGTTTCTGCTGTACAACAATGTGAGTCGGCTATATATGTATACATATATCCTTTCCCTCTTGAGCCTCCCTCCCACCCCATAACTGTAGTTTAAAAAAAAAGAAAAAAATGAGATCACTGAGTTAATAGGCATTTATTTGGGCTTCCCTGGTAGCTCAGGGGTAAAGAATTCGCCTGCTAACACATGACACACAGGCTCCATCCTGATCTGGGAAGATCCCACATGCCAAGGAGCAACGAGGCCCGAGTGCCACAGCCATCGAGCCTGTGCTCTAGAGCCCGGGGGGCCCACAGCTACTGAGCCCACGTGTCGCAACCACTGAAGCCCGGTTGCCCAAGAGCCTGTGCTCTGCAACAAGAGAAGTCTACACGCCACAACTTGAGAAAGCCCATGGAGCAGTGAAGAACAAGCACAGCCAAAAATAAATAAATTAACTTTTTTTAAAAAGACAGTTATTTGTGATTGTCTTAGCTCTCTTCATTAAGCTGTAAAGTCCATGAAGACAGTTTCTTCTTTGCTAGTTTCTGCCCAACCCTTGACTGTATGCTGAAGATAAAAGTTTAATATAGTTCTTGCTGGATTGTATATTTCCATGATGTTATACTTCCCCATGATTTGCTAAATATATACTGTGCTGCTGTGCTTTGTCACCCAGCCATGTCCAATTCTTTGCGACCCTGTGGACTGCAGTCCGCAAGGCTCCTCTGTCCATGGGGATTCTCCAGGCAAGAATGCTGGAGTGGGTGGCCTTGCCCTCCTTCTGGGGATCTTCCCAACCCAGGGATCGAACCCAGGTCTCCCTCATTGCAGCCAGATTCTTTACCATCTGAGCCACCAGGGAAGCCCTAAATATTTACTAAGGGCCTGTAATGTGCCTGATAATTGATAGTGACAGGAGTAAAAAGTCCCATAAGAAATGACCCTTGCCCCGGTATCAAGTTGAAACAAAAATATACCCTCTAGAAAGATTACAGAACAGCACAAGGCAACAGACAGCTAAGTACAAATAAAGATTTAGATTAGATTAAAGGCCATAGGACTCAGAAAAGGACAGAGAGTGATCCAGTGGGTGGAGAGGGGGTAGAGCTCAAGCAGGGTTGCAAAAAACCCCACAGAGAGGGTTGGGCTGCCCGGAACAATGGGGAAAGGGAGAGGAGGGCTGGAACAAAGGGGACTGGATGGCCTAGAGCAAGATGTGGACAGAATTCCAGGAGCCTCAGGGTGAGGGCCTGCTCCACAGGTGCCTGTGCAGTTGGGAGAGGGTTAGAGTGGACAGAGTTGGAGTTAATCAGTTCCTTACTACAGAGCCAGGAATGGCAGCTCGGCTAAGAATTTTTCCCTTCCGTGTACGATTTCTTCTGTTTCGCAGGCAGGGCAGATAGGGGTAGACTGCGAGCCTTGTGTGTAAGGAATTGGAGGTTGGCATGGAGAGAAGGAAAGGATACTTGGTCCCATTTATGGGCCTGAGATGGAAGAGCGCAGCTCCTCCCTGAAGGAGCTCAGTGATGCGAGGCCAAATATCTTACTTCACGCAGTGCCATCAACACTACCAGAGCAGAGGTGGGGATTTCTAGTCTGGGCTATCAGGGAGGGCTTCCCGGAGGAAGGGACACCATAAGTGGAGTCCCTCAGTGGCTAACTGAGTGGAGTTGGCCAGGTGCAAAAGTGGACAGAGGAACAGCAGACACAGAGGCACCAAAGCAAGACAGAGCAGGGGGCAGTGCAGAAATTACAAGCCAGTCGGTTGTCTTTGGCAAAGGTGAATATGAGCAATTGACCAGATGTGAGCCTTAGAAAGATGGACAGACAGGCATGAGGTCATGATGGAGTGATGGGTGGGCGTGGCCAGGACAGCAGTTTGAAGAGGCTACTTTGATGGGAGTCTGAACTGAGGTGACAGGCTAGCAGGGCATTTAGAGGGGTGAAGGGTGAAAGGCCAGACCCTGGGCAAGAAGAAGACTCTGGCAATGTCACAGAGCTTTTAAGTGGAAAAACCAGCTTGGTGTCAAGGGTTATGTGGGTGGAGGAACAGAAAAGGGCTAAAATACATAGTTTTGGGGCATCCCTGGTGGTCCATCAGTTAAGAATCCACCTTGCAATGCAGGGGACACCAGTTCAATTCCTGGTCTGGGGGGATCCCACATACCTCAAGGCAGCTAAGCCCATACACAACCTCGGAGCCCATGTGCACCAGCTACTGAAACCTACGCACCCCAGAGCCTGTGCTCTGCAACAAGAGAGCCCACTGCAATGAGAAGCCCGTGTGCCACAGCTAGTGAAAGTCTGAGAGCAGCTCTGCAGACCCTGCTCAACCAAAAATAAATAAATATGAAAAACAACAACAACAAAATAAAATATGTAGTCTTTTGAGCCTGGGCGGCTCAGAGAGCGCTGTTACTGCTGAGAGAAATAGGGAAGTTCAGAGGGGAAACCAGTTTTGGGGAGGAAAGCGGGGGTGGGGGAAAGATGACTGTTTCAGTTTTGGACGCATTGTTTGTTCTCTTGCGTTGCTTTGTTTGGTTCCTATAGTTGTTTCTTCTTCCCTTAAAACCTAGTTTCAGTGCTTAGAGGGGGGGGGAAAAAAGAGCCCAGTTTTGTATTTTGTGCAAGATCGAGGTGAATCTATTTATACAACCTAAACTGACCCAAGGGCGGAAGGGATCAATGAACAACCCAGTGGTTCCAGATTTTCAGCGCCAGGTGCCAAGGGCACGGAGGAAGTGCTACCTGATGTTTCTGTCTTGTCATCCCAGCCACCGGGGAAGGGAGGCTTGGGCCCCTCACATGGTTGTCTGGCTTTTGTTTTTATCAGGAGTCCTTATTCAAAGAATCAGGACTTCCCGATGGAGCTATCAGAGGAGATCGTGGGTCTGTCATCCCAGGCCGTCCTGGCTCAACTTCCTAGTGTGTGCGTGCTCAGTCCTGCCCAACGCTTTTGCGGCCCCATGGACTATAGCCCCAGAATCAAGATTGCCGGGAGAAATATCAACCTCAGATACCCTGAAGACACCACTCTTATTGCAGAAAGTAAAGAACAACTAAAGAGCCTCTGATGAAAGTGAAAGAGGAGAGTGAAAAAGTTGGCTTAAATCTCAACATTCAGAAAACTAAGATCATGGCACCCTGGCCCATCACTTCATGGGAAATAGACAAGGTAACAATGGAAACTGTGACAGACTTTATTTTGGGGGGCTCCAAAATCACTGCAGATGGTGACTGCAGCCATGAAATTAAAAGATGCTTGCTCCTTGGAAGAAAAGCTACGGCCAGCCTAGACAGCATACTAAAAAGCAGAGACATTACTTTGCTGACAAAAGTCTGTCTAGTCAAAGCTGTGGTTTTCCAGGAGTTATGTATGGATATGAGAGTTGGACTATAAAGAAAGCTGAGTGCCAAAGAATCAATGGTTTTGAGCTGTGGTGTTGGAGAAGACTCTTGAGAGTCCCTTGAATTGCAAGATCAAACCAGTCCATCCTAAAGGAAATCAGTCCTAAATATTGATTGAAAGGAGTGATGCTGAAGCTGAAACTCCAATACTTTGTCCACCTGATGCTAAGAAAAGACCCCGATGCTGGAAAAGATTGAAGGCAGGAGGAGAAGGGGGTGACAGAAGATGAGATGGTTGGATGGAATCACTAACTCGATGGACATGAGTTTGAGCAAGCTGCAGAAGTTGGTGATGGACAGGGAAGCCTGGCATGCTGCAGTCCACGGGGTTGCAAAGAGTCAGACACGACTGAAAGACTGAACTGACTGGACTGCAGCCAGCCAGGGTTCTCTGTCCCTGCAATCGTCCAGGCAAAAATACTGGAGTTAGTTGCCATTTCCTTCTCCAGGGGATCTTCCCGATCCAGGGATGGAACCTGTGTCTCCTGCACTGCAGGAAGATTCTTTATGCTGAAAAGCATTCTAAACTGATTCTGGCTCTCTGGGAATAGCAGCTAAGGTCTCCATAGACACTCCCTGACCTCAGGTGTTTTCATGTTCTGCTCTGGCGGGTGTCTGGCGCTACCCGTCATAGAGAAAATAGGGCAACCTGACTCTCCTGCTCACTGAAGTGGAGAAAGCCCCACGGTGTAGGGTCAAGGAGGGACAGATAGCTTGACCCTGACTCCTCTCCACAGAGGAAAGAGAAGAAGCAGGTTGCATTGGGGCCAGCTGACCCCACTCTGTCTCCTACAGATTCTTTCAAGCCACTAGTCTCGCTGCCTCTTCGACGCTTGCCCGAATGGAGAGCAACCCTACTGAACCTCTTTAACCACAATATGTTTACCTTGATTTTGTAAAGTCAAGCTAACCCTACCTGGTAGACTTCCTCAGCAGGACCAAAGCACTTTTGAAAGATAAAATTCCTTTAGGAATAAGAATAACTTTCTTGGGCTTCCCTGGTGGTCTAGTGGTTAAGAATCTGACTTGCAAAGCAAGGGACACTGGTTCCATCCCAGGTCTGGGAAGATGCCACAGGGCGAATGAGCCCATGTGCCTCAACTACTGAAACCCGTGTGCCCTAGAGCCCATGTTCTACAACAAGAGAAGCTGCTGCGATGAGAAGCCCGCGCACTGCAACTATGCTAGCCTCTGCTCGTTGCAACTAGAGAAAGCCCAACTACAGCAACTAAAGGCCCAGGGTAGTCAAAAATAAAGTTAATTAACAAAAAATAAATAAAGAATAACTTTCTTAAGTTGGGATGTCAGGGAACTTGGGCCAGCTGCTGTAAAACCAAGGAGAAACCCTGGTGTCCTTCCTGACTCCAATCTCTTTGTTTCTCCTGGCCCCAACTGCCCATCAGTCACCTGCCTCTTCCTCATAAAGTATCCTTCAAACTCATCCACGTCTCTCCATCCTCACCATTAACCTAGACCTTTGACTCTTGCTGTTCCATGGTAATTCCCTCCAAACTGGCCTTTCTGCCCACACACTGCCCAGCTACCATCCAGTAAAGAGAGTCTGGTCTTTCCACAGCCCAAATCTGGTTCTGTCCTGTGGAGGACCATCTGCGGGGGTGGCCGCCAACAGCTCCTCCCATCCCTGTACATGTGCTCTTCCCAGGAAAAGGTGGAATCTGTTTCTCCTTGTCTCGAGTCTGGGTCTTATGACTTGCTTCTACCAGCAAAATGTCATTAGTCTTGAAAATGACATCCTGGGACTTCTACCCAGAAGTTAAGAGCTTAGATTCTGTTTTTCCTCACTTTGGAGTCAGCTGCCATGGAAAGAAATTTGGGCCAGATAACCAGATGATAACAGACCAGCTGGAGAGACAGAGGATCAGCCAGCCCCTGTAGGCTGTAGCCCAGAGAAGTGAGCGAGGCCGTATGCACATTCTGATCCTTGGGAATCTCAGATTTTGCCATTCCAGTAAACCACCACAGCCACCCCAGGGAGTAAAGAAGAGCTCCATTTGCAGAATCATGAATAAATCAGATTGTGTTAGTTGCTCAGTCATGTCTGACTGTTTGTGATGCCATGGACTCTAGCCCACCAGGCGCCTCTGTCCATGGAATTCTCCAGGCAACAATACTGGAGTGGGTTGCCATTTCCTTCCACAGGGGATCTTCCTGACCCAGGGAGTGAACCTGTGTCTCCTGCCTTGCAGGCAGATTTTTTATCGTCTGAGCCACCAGGGATGCCGAGATAAATGATTGCTATTGTTTAAAGCCTTTTAAGCCACAAAGTTTTGGTGTGGCTTGTTACATAGCAGTGATGACTGAAACATATCCTACTCTTAGGATCAACTTCCCTTAAGATGATTCTGACCCAGCCTCTACATCTTCAACCTCCTCTCTCGCCATTCCACCTTGTCCTCTGCTCTAGACTTTTGCACGCGTAGACTATATCCCTCACATTCTCCATAGTCCTACATGCTTGTCATCCCTCAGCTTCCTTCTAGGGAGCATCACTTCTTCCTGGAAGTCTTTGACTCCATGAGAATACATTATGGACCTTGTGTACAATAACATATAGGTTTTAGGTGTACAAATAATGATTCACAAAGTTTTTCTTTTTGGCTACACCATGTAGCTTGTAGGATCTCAGTTCCCTGATCAGGGATTGAACCTGGGCAGTGAAAGCCTGGCATCCTAACTCCTAGGCCATTGGGGAACTCCCATGAACCACAAATTTTAAAGATCATATTCCATTTACAGTTAGTTTAAAATATTGGCTATAAAAAAAAAAAAAAAAAATAAAATAAAATATTGGCTATAGTTCCTATATTGTACAATCTACCACTATACTTTTTTTTCACTGCATCACACAGTCTGAGTTCCCCAACCAGGGATCGAACCCAAGCCCCTTACACTGGGAGTGTGGAGTCTTAACCAATGGACCATCAGGAAAGTCCCATATTCCTTTTTTTTTTTTCTGGAGCATTCAAAAATAAATTCCAGACATTGCTCCATTTTACCTGTAAATACCTCAATATGTGTGTGTGTGTGTATATGAAAGTGAAAGTGAAAGTGAAGTCACTCAGTCGTGTCTGACTCTTTGTGACCCCATGGACCGTAGCCTACCAGGCTCCTCCCTCCATGGAATTCTCCAGGCAAGAGTACTGGAGTGGGTTGCCATTTCCTTCTCCAGGGGATCTTCCCGACCCAGGGATCGAACCCTGGTCTCCTGCATTCCAGGCAGACACTTTAACCTCTGAGCCACCATATATATATGTATATAGTAGATAAGGTGCCTTTATTGCTCCATCTAAAACATAACCTTCATACCATTTCATACCTACCGAAATCAGCAATAATGCTTTAACATCAGCTAGTATGTTGTCTATATTCAATCTTTCTGGGATTTTCTTTCTTAAACTGATTCATTCAGATCAGAATCTATTGTTGGAGAAATCAAATTGCTCATCCTATAGAACTCCCAGTACACCTGCATCCTTATGAACATAAAAAAGAAAAAGTATGTTTCTATACAATGCGCTACATACAATTCATCTATGCAAATTAAATGTATTAGAACACTCTGTGAACACTCTGTTACAAATATTAAACACTCACATTCAGCAATTTTTTATTGAGCATCTACCCTGTAGAGGCTTCTCCTTCTAACTTCTCAGTTAATGGGAAACATCTGCCACACAAGTAGCTGTGGTAGATCTTTGCCTTCTTGTCCCCTCTATTTCCACATCATAGATCTGGACATGAATCCTGCTAAAGAACTCAGACTCGTCACTTATTCCTGCTTAATCAACTCAGTCTGAATTTCCACAGTGGACTCCAGCTAGGTTGTAAGCTCTGTGTAAGTTTTAGGGTGTCTTATTTGTTTACCGAATGGTTAAATAAAGGTATTCTTAGTACATAGCATATTCTCCTACATATAGGAGGTACTCAATAATTATTTGTGGATTATGAGTAAATAAATGAACTTCTTCTTCCAATCTTTATTTCTCATCAAAGTGTTGCAGGAAGGTGGACCCCTTCCAGGGCCCGAAACTGGGCTCTTGTCTAACACTCGGAAATGAATTGTCCGAGGAGACACATGTGCTGACAAAGCAAGAGATTTTACTGGGAAAGGGCACCCGAGTGGAGAGCAGTAGGGTAAGGGGACCCAGGAGAACTGCTCTGCCGCGTGGCTCGCAGTCTCGGGTTTTATGGTGATGGGATTAGTTTCCAGGTAGTTTTTGGCCAATCATTCTAATTCAGTCTTTCCTGCTGGCGCACGCATCGCTCAGCCAAGATGGATGCTAGCTAGAGGGATTCTGGGAAGTGGACGGACACGCGGTGTCTCCTTTAGACCTTTCCTGAACTCTTCTGGTTGGTGGTGGCTTATTAGTTCCGTATTCCTTATCAGGATCTCCTGTCAGAAAACGACTCATGCAAATAGTTACTATGGTGCCTGGCCAGGGTAGGCGGTTTCAATCAGTGTGCTTCCCCTAACAAAAGAAGCACACTTAAGACTAGATTTGTCTTCCTAAAAGGTCATCATTCCCTTCTTTACTGAGCACGCTAGATGATCAGTGATGAGCTAGAATCTGCTCATACTGCTTTACAAGAGTCGATTGCTAAATTTTCATGAACTTTGTGAACTATTTTTTTTTTTTTTTCTCTTCTGTACTGTGCAGTATGCGGGCAGTCATTTCTCTGACCAGGGATCAAACCCATGCCCCTTGCACTGTAAGTTCAAATTCTTAACCACTGAACACCAGGGAAGGGCCTTGTGAGCTGGTTGACATGTTGATAGACTGAAACCGGCCACGATAAGAATATTAATAGCACAGAAATTTGCAAACGCTGTAAATCAGGTCACAGTGTTAAATACAGTCTCAGCACATGTTTGGTTATTGTACCCCACAAAACCTGTACTGACTCCCACCATTTATTGTAAATGCAGAAAATGCTCTGCCTAGTCTTGGACTCTGCAATTTGGACTCCTTTTGTATATAAAAAATGTTTTTCTGTGGACTTCCCTGGTGGTCCGGTGGCTAAGACTCCATGCCCCCAATGCAGGGGGACCAAGTTCCATTGCTGATCAGGGAACTAGATCCCACATGCTGCAAATAAAGATCCAGCACAGTCAAATAAATAAATAAACATTTAAAAAAATTAAAAAACATTTTTTGATGTTTTTCTGTACCTTTTGCAGTAAACATCCAGAATAAATTGACTGCCCTCACTGCTCCTTTCTCCAAACATTTAACATCTTTTATTGAACTCTAAGCTTCATTAAAGCAGATATATCTACCTTGGAAAACCAGTTCCCAGCACAATGCTTGCCACAGAACAATGACAACTAAAGTTAATTGAGCACATACCGGGAGCCTGGCTTTTTCTTTTAATGAATCCTCAAGTATATGAGGTAGGTATTATTGTCTCCTTTTTTCAAAGGAGAAAACCAAGCACAGAAACTTTTCATCACCTCACCTCCATCTCTGTAAATGTCTCCATCTTCTATGCAGTTGCTCCAGATATTAACCAATGAGTCATCTTTGATTCTTCTTTCCTCTGGATACCCCAGCAGCCAATCTCATCAGATACTGTTGGCTCTACCACCAGAATATACCCTGAATCAGAGACTGTCCACTCCTTTCAATTGCTAGTAACCTAGTTAATCGACCTTTTACCTGGATTCCTGGTTTCCAAGTTGGTACTATTCCCTTGACTCTATTCAACTGATGGTCAAAGTGGTCTTTTATTTTTTTGGCCCTGCCAGGGGTTGAACCCAGGCCATGGCTGTGAAAGTGCCAAATTCTAACCACGAGACCACCAGGGAATTCCTAAAGAGGTCTTTGAAAAATGTAAGTCAGATGATGTAATTCATCTGAGTAAAAATGAATTCCCACAGTACTTGTTTAACCAAACTGGGCCCAAGACAGAATCGCTCATGCCCAGTCCCAAATCAGCAAACCAAAATTCACTAAGTTTCTAGGCTTGTTTTTCTCAGAAAAGGAATCCCTGGGTCAACCAACAAACACCTGTTTGCTCAGCACAAGTCACAAGACTCCCCTTTGCTCCTTATGAGGAAAGTGCCTTGCTTTACGTGCTCAGTTGCTCAGTCGTGTTTAATTCTTTGCAAGTCCATGGACTGTACCCCACCAGGTTCCTCTGTCTGTGGAGTTTTTCAGGCAAGAACAATGGAGTGGCTTGCCATTTCCTACTGCAGGGGCTCTTCTCAACCCAGGGATCGAACCTTTGTCTTTTTTGTCTCCAGCATTGGCAGCTGTATTCTTTATCACTGGGCCACCTGGGAAACCCCCATACTATACTTGATCTTAGCCAAAAGACCTTGCTAACCAATCAGCAAACACCTTGTTCCTGCTCATTCTGGTCTATAAGCCCTGAGCTCCTGCATTTTCACCTTCCTGGGAAGGACTGTTCAGATTCCCCCCATCTGAGACTTTCCCACAGGTCTTAGCATAAAAGTCAGTTTCTTGGCAGGAACGTCTCTGACCTCTACCCCAATTCTCATACATTACTTTGTGTAAGATGTTCTTCATTACAGCTGTATATTTGGTATTACTGTTGGCCTCCTTCAGCAGAATATAAGCTCTACAAGCGCAAGATGCCTTGTGCCTGGCAGATTGTAGGTGCTTAGGCCAATTAAGAAAAAAAATTTTAAATAAACCAATAAACGAGGGAAAGAAATGATCCAAGACTCCAATCCAGGCTCCAGAACTGAGCTCTCCGGTTAAATGGATAACCTTTGAACTGGACAGAGAGGTAAGGCAGACTACCTTGCCTGTCACTCTGGAGACCTGTTTTGGAGCACCCGAAGGTTTTTTGTTTTGTTTAACCTTTCTCAAGTTTGATATCCCCCTTCGCTTTCACCTGAACGTTGGAGGAAAAGCAAGAGGTACAAAAGTGATACCCACTAACGGTAGACAAGGACACATCTTGGAAAGTTCTGGGGAGAATTAAAAATATATCAGGACTAAAAGAAAGTGCCTGAGGGTGAAACAGGGAGGGATGTGCATTGTCTTTAGGAGCCTTTAGGATGAAAGGAATAGCTTAGAATTTAGAGAATAACCATTGTTTTCTGAAAGATTCCCCAGAGGCTCTACCTATGGGCCAAAAGGAGTTGCTGTTGTTGAGTTGCTAAGTCATCTTGCGACCCTGTGGACTGCAGCCCACCACGCTTCTTTGTCCTCCGATATCTGGAGAACGCCTAACAAAAGAAGCCAAGGAGGAAAACAATTTGGGATAGTCTCCCCCTCTTTTTTTTTCTCATTATGTCCTGCTGATCCTGGAATTTTTTGTCATTTATTTTATTTTGTTTTGTTTATCACTACCTTTGCTAATCTTGGAGACTTCCTCTTCTCTTGGGTTTATATTGTCAGAATATTTAGGGAAAGCCTTTAAGAATTTCCACTTTCCAGCCCCAATTCTTTTTGAATTTTTCCTTCAAATGCAAATAAAATCATTTACCATTTGGATATACTGTAATTAAAGAGAGGAAGGGGCAGTTCTGTGAATCAAAAATGGACTTCCTTTTGTCTGTGTGGGGGTTCAGAGTCATTTAAAGGCACCAGGAAGACCCATCAAGGGGGGGCTGGGTAACGGGGGTTGGCGGTGAAGATGGGGGTGGGGTGCTGAAATCAACAATAGAACATATTTGAAGCTGGACAAAATGATAAGACATCAAATCCCACACAATTTGACATTAGACAGCTCTTTATGGTAAAATGTTAAGCACTTAATATTTTATTTTCATTGCAGGTCATCTTACATTGTACCCCAAAGCTATTTGTTCCTAGAACAAATGTGCATATGCTTATTAAATTTAACAATCCACTGCTTCCAGTTAGTAAAGAGGTCAGGCTCAGCCGGGCTGTCCTGAATGAATGAGCCTCATTTGCACTTGTGGTGACAACAGTAGTTCTCAAACCAGAAGGAAGAGTTGGGGCTGGAGAGATAATATGTCAAGAATGCTGATTCAATCCCTTTTCTTTTTTTTTTCTGTTATATGATTTTCCTGCACCCCCATGCCTGTAGATGACTTAGTGGTTTACTACCTAAGAAGTAATCAAGGCAGTGAAACCAAGATGAAAAGAACCAGCCACTCAGCCTCCTTCCATCCACCTCTCTCTATAAGTGGCTTTTATTGATTATTCGATTGGGTAAACGCCCAGAAGGGGAAATAACTTAGTTGAAAATTAGTGTTTATTTTATCCATTCTGGTTTCCATCTGAGAAATTTTGATTCACAGTACCAACTTTTGGATTTTCTCTTGCTCAAAAAAAAGAGAAAGAGAAAGAAAAAAGAGGATGGTTTTAGCGGTGGCTGAGAGCTGAATCATGAGTTAAGTAGGAGGGGGAAGGACCGACGCAGTTGAGTAACTAGACTCTGCTTCCCCTGCTCTCCCAAACACCTAGTAACCGCCCTTCTCTGGGAACGTGAGAGTGAAATTCTGGGGCTGATGCTCGGTTCCAGTTGATGAAATGCTTCGTCACTGGCTGGGGTAAAGAGGCATCTTCAGTAATATGGCATGACTGTAATTCCTCACCCTCTGGCTATTATTAATCATGATTCATTTCATGAAAGAGGGAATAAAAGCCTCTGTGGGCCCGAAACACATCTAAACTGGAAGGATTTCAGGTTTGGGTGTGTGAGGTTTTCCCTTTATGGAGGGGGAAATGACTGTGTTCTCCTAAGGGAGAGAGGCCTGGCTCTCAAAAAGACAACCGTCGGATCGGCTTCTAGTGCGGCAAAGGCCTTATCCATGATCATGAGAAAACAAACTCAACCTGTTCTGATTCTCTATTAATAGCCTGCATTGATGCAACTCTGCTGTGATATTTGCCCTTTTTTCTTCTTAGAAAATGATATGTGTCCAAGTGCCTTGGGCCATGTACTTAGTCCTGACTTCTGGAATTCTTTGGGGGTTATTCCCCCTTGATAATGAATAACTCCCAGGACTGCATCGCTGGAAGGAATCTTAGAGATCATTTCATGTGTTTTATTTCATGTCAATTCAAAGATAAAGGGGGAAAAAACAAGGTTGATAAGATTTATTGAGACCAGCTCAGAGCACTGTTCCTTGACCCAGAGTTGAATTAGCACCCAGGGCTTTTGGCTTGCTTGTGCTTGTGCTCTTTTCTGTTCTATTGCAACAGAACCTCAGCTGGGAACCCAGGTCTCCTGCATTACAGGCAAATTCTTTACCATCTGAACCACCAGGGAAGCCCCAATAGTTTCCTTACTAGAGATTCAAATGAGATTAGAGGGTAAAGGATGTGTGCATTTCTCCAAACCCCGTCTCTTGTCTGTTTCCTTCTCAGTAAGATGGCTTTCTTTGCCAAGGAGTCCCTGCTTTCCTGGACTCTCCCATCCCCAGTCCAGCAATGGTGAGGATGTACACGGTGACAGTTCACCCACTCTGGGAGACAGAGAGTCGTGCAAGTCTTTAGGGTTCTTCGCTCCCCTGAGCCCAGATTAGGTCTGCTTCTTAAAGTCTGGGAATCAGAGAAGCCTGGTTACTGTAGCTCCTCTCCCCACCCCTCCTGTTTTACTGTTCTGACCCTGCTCTCTCTCCTCCATCTTCCTTTCTTCTTCTTCCCTCCTGCCTTCTCCATCAGTTGCAATCAGTGATCCAGCCCTGGGAACACTAGGAAATCCTTCAACACCTTTTTCTTAGTGTTTTTTACATCTGATCTCAGCCAACAGGCCAAGAAGCAATTTTCTAGTGTTTCTTTTAAAAATGAATTTCCTAGTGTGTGTTAAAAATAAGTTTTGTTTTCAGAGGCATGACAGACCAGAGATGCGCCTTTCAGGAAGGATGGTCTGCAGGACTCATCTCAGCTGGCAGCCAGCTTCTCCGGGATGTCCACGGTCATTGACAGAGCCTCGTGTGCTACAGGGCTCGGCTATTTCTGCCCCATGAGGGACTCCTCTAGTGGGCGTTCTCTGCTCCACAGCTCCCTTGGCACAGGCTTCGTCACACATCTTCACTGTGCTCTGAAGACTCCTGCTGCCCAGTCCTGCTTCTGTTTCTTTTCTTTCACAGTTCCCCTGCGCAACCCCATTCCAGCATCTTCTTCCCAGAGGACACAAGAAACCTCACTCCTGGGCACCCCATCCCTAAGGCCATATGTGTGGGGCACATATGTATCGAGCTTCCCAGGTGGCTCAGTGGTAAAAAATCCGCCTGCCAATGCAGGAGACCTGGTTTCAATTCATGGATCTGGAAGATCACCTGGGGAGGGAAATGGCAACTCACTCCAGTATTCTTGCCTGGGAAATCCCATGGACAGAGGAGCCTGGTGGGCTACAGTCCACAGGGTCACAAAACGGGTGGACAGGACTTAGCAACTTAGCAACAACAGCGTATGTGTCAGAAAGGGGAGCAGACGACATACAGTGGGGAAAAGGGCTCGAGGGCAAGGAATGTCTGAGCACCAATTACGCGCTGGATGCCGAACCAGGCCCTCTGTCTAGGAGGCTTCCTCTAGTCTTCATAATGAAACTGATGCTGGTTTAACTGCTCCATTTAGTGGTAAAGACACCAAGGTTCAGAAAGGTCAAGAAACTTGCCCTAGGTGGTTTGAGCCCACCCAGGGATGCCAACAAAAACAAACAAAAAAGACAGTTAACTGAAGGTGCCTGGTTACTAAGGGGTCAAACCAGGATTTGAACCTAAATTGCTGGGCTCTAAACATGGACTTCACCAGACGGTCAATACACAAATCAGATTGATTATATTCTTTGCAGCCAAAGAAGGAGAAGCTCTATACAGTCAGCAAAAACAAGACTGGGAGCTGACTGTGGCTCAGATCATGAATTCCTTATTGCCAAATTCAGACTTAAATTGAAGAAAGTAGGGGAAAACGACAGACCATTCAGGTATGACCTAAAGCAAATCCCTTATGATTATACAGTGAAAGTGACAAATAGATTCAAGGGATTAGATCTGATAGAGTGCCTGAGGAACTATGGACTGAGGTTTGTGACATTGTACAGGAGGCAGGGATCAAGACCATCCCCAAGAAAAAGAAATGCAAAAGGGAAAAATGGTTGTCTGAGGAGGCCTTACAGATATCCGAGAAGAAAGGAGAACTAATGGCAAAGGAGAAAGGGAAAGATATACCCATTTGAATGCAGAGTTCCAAAGAATAGCAAGGAGGGATAAGAAAGCCTTCCTCAGAGATCAATGCAAAGAAATAGTGGAAAACAATGGAATGAGAAAGATTAAAGATCACTTCAAGAAAATCAGAGATACCAAGGGAACATTTCATGCAAAGATGGGCACAATAAAGGACAGAAATGGCATGGACCTAATAGAAGTAGAACATACTAAAAAGTGGCAAGAACACACAGAAGAACTATGCAGAAAAGATCTTCATGACTTAGATAACCAAGATGGTGTGATCACTCACCTAGAGCCAGATGTCCTGGAATGTGAAGTCAAATGGGCTTTAGGAAGCATCACTACAAACAAAGCTAGTGGAGGTGATGGAATTCCAGTTGAGCTATTTCAGATCCTAAAAGATGATGCTGTGAAAGTGCTGCACTCAATATGCCAGCAAGTCTGGAAAACTCAGCAGTGGCACAAGACTTGAAAAGGTCCGTTTTCATTCCAATCCCAAAGAAGGGCAGTGTCAAAGAATGTTCAGACTACTGCACAATTGCAGTCATCTCACATGCTAGCAAAGTAATGCTCAAAATTCTCCAAGCCAGGCTTCAACAGTATGTGAACTGTGAACTTCCAGATGTTCAAGCTGGATTTAGAAAAGGCAGAGGAGCCAGAGAGCAAATTGCCAACATCTGTTGGATCATAGAAAAAGCAAGAGAGTTCAGAAAAATATTTACTTCTGCTTTATTGATTATGCCAAAGCCTTTGAGTGTGTGGATCACAAGAAACTGTGGAAAATTCTTCAAGAGATGGAAATACCAGACCACCTTACTTGCCTCCTGAAAAGTCTGTATACAGGTCAAGAAGCGATAGTTAGAGCTGGACATGGAAGAACAGATTGGTTACAAATTGGGAAAGGAGTACGTCAAGGCTATATGTTGTCACCCTGCTGATTTAACTTATATGCAGAGTACATCATGTGAAATGCCAGGCTAGTGAAGCACAAGTTGGAATCAAGATTGCTGGGAAAAATATCAATAACCCCAGATACGAAGATGACACCACCCTTATAGTTGAAAGTGAAGAGGAACTAAAGAGCCTCTTGATGAAAGTGAAAGAGGAGAGTGAAAAAGCTGGCTCAACATTAAAAAAACTAAGATCATGGCATTCAGTCCCATCACTCTATAGCAAATAGATGAAGAAACAATGGAAACAATGAGAGACTTTATTTTCTTGGGCTCCAAAACCACTGCAGATGGTGACTGCAGCCATGAAATTAAAAGATGCTTGCTCCTTGGAAGAAAAGCTATGACTAGCCTAGACAGCCGGAGAAGGCAATGGCACCCCACTCCAGTACTTTTGCCTGGAAAGTCCCATGGATGGAGGAGCCTGGTAGGCTGCAGTCCATGGGGTCACTAAGAGTCAGACACAACTGAGCAACTTCACTTTCACTTTTCACTTTCATGCGTTGAAGGAAATGGCAACCCAGTCCAGTGTTCTTGCCTGGAGAACCCCAGGGATGGGGGAGCCTGGTGGGCTGCCGTCTCTGGGGTCGCACAGAGTTGGACACGATTGAAGTGACTTAGCAGCAGCGGCGGCGGCCTAGACAGCATATTAAAAAACAGAGACATTAATTTGTCAACAAAGGTCCGTCTAGTCAAGGCTATGGTTTCTCCAGTGGTCATGTATGGATGTGAGAGCTGGACTATCAAGAAAGCTGAGCACCTTAGAACTGATGCTTTTGAGCTGTATTGTTGGAGAAGACTCTTGAGAGTCCCTTGGACTGCAAGGAGATCAAACCAGTCAGTCCTAAAGGAAATCAGTCCTAAGTATTCATTGTAAGGACTGATGCTGAAGCTGAAGCTCCAATACTTTGGCCACCTGATGCGAAAACCTGACTCATAGGAAAAGACCCCAATGCTAGGAAAAATTGTAGGCAGGAGGAGAAGGGGACAACAGAGGATGAGATGATGGGATGGTATCACCAACTCAATGGACATGAGTTTGAGTGAGCTCCAGGAGTTGGTGATGGACAGGGAAGCCGGGCAGGCTGCAGTCCATGGGGTTGCAAAGAGCTGGACACGACTGAACAACTGAGCTGAACTGAACTGCTAGACTCCAGTGTTTGGGCTCTTGGGGCTGCCCAGAGGAGGGAAAGGCAGCACAGTGGGCCCTGTTTCCTGCCAGAAGCCCCGGAAACCAAAGCATCTTCATCAATCCTCAGTAATTCTATCAGAGCTCCAAGAGTCATTCCGGGTGGTGTGCAGGAGAGAGACATTAGAATCCTTCATTCCGCTTTACAAATGCCTTCCGAATTTCCTCTGGGACCCACCCCTTTCCCCACATGCTGCTTCCCTCAAAGAACTAAGGCGAATAAAGGTAAACAGCATCCTAATGATGATAAAGTCAGAATAATATGAAGTTAGCTCACACGTTGAGAGTTCTCATGACACACACTTTTTCATCCGTGTGCATCCACGTGTCTTCTTGCTTAGTATTTGTTCTTCCATCTGCCTTGCAAAGAACCCTCTCCCCTTGCAAATGTTCTTGCGGGTCTGTCCTCCTGCTGACCCTGAATTTCAAGGAGGAGGCAGATGCTCAGCTGCTGCTCAGCCCTCTGGCTATACTTTGAGCCTCAGAGAGACAAGCAGGTACATGATTTTCTGCTGAGTTACAAATGGGGAAACATAAAGGAGTGAGTTGGGTTGTATGCATTAAGGAGTGTGGCTTTATGGGGCCTGGTTGTCTTCCTGTGCTTTGGCTCAAAGGAGATTACAAAACGTTATTAAGCGTCTGTTATTTCTGTCTCATGGGAATATCATTTAGCCCCTTGATATATAAATGCTGGATCTGGCCTTCAAGAAGAATACGAGTGCCTCTTATTCATAATTTACTCTGTGCCAGGCACTGTGATGTGTACTTTGCAGGCTTGTATCCTTTCATTTCCCGTGGCTCAGACGGGAAAGAATATGCCTGCAATGCAGGAGACCCAGGTTCAATCCCTGACTTGGGAAGATCCTGTGGAGACGGGAATGACAGCTCACTCCAGTATTCTTGCCTGGAGGAGCCCATGGATCAAGGAGCCTGGGGGGCTACAGTCCATGGGGTTGCAAGGAGTCAGACACGACTGAGCAACTAACACTACCACTATATCCTTTATTTATTTATTTATTTTTCACTATATCCTTTCGTGGCTTTCGAGCCGTGATTGTTCCTTTTTACGTAGGAGCAAAAAGATGGTCAAGCAACTGGCTTGAGATCACATAGCTAGGCAGAATTAGGTTTCAAACCTAACTCTTTCTGCCTCCAAAGCCTATTCTGTGTACCATGCTGTATGGTTTTGGGAAGAAATGGGCTTAGGAGGCCCTGAAACTTAATGTTTTAAAACTATTTAATATCTGCTGTATCCTGAAGGCCATTTAGTGAGATAGATGGCAATATTTTCCATCTTAACACATCCTTCCCTTTTACACGTTTCTCCTCCCAACTACCCCTTTCAAGGCCAAATTGTAACTGAGCAGGACTCTGTCGGGCCTTCCCCCATATCCTCTGCTTTAGCTCCTCTCTGAAGTATCTTGTTGCTGTTGTTTAATCGCTCAGTCATCTCCAATTCTCTGCGACTCCATGGACTGCAGCTCACCAGGCTGCTCTGTCCACGGGATTTCCCAAGCAAGAATACCAGGGTGGGTTGCCATTTCCTTCTCCGGGGGATCTTCCCAAGCTAGGGACCAAACCAGTGTCTCTGCAGTGGCAGGTGGCTTCTTTACCACTGAGCCACCTAGACGCTTGATGATAGTATTTGAGGCACATTTCCTGAGTTGTTTTGCAGATGTGAAAATCCCCACCAAATGGAAGATGGTAAGTACTTGAAGACCATGAGCACAGTCCCAGGTCTTCTGGAACTCAAGGACTGATAATGCTAACCCCTGTGACACCACCCTCTTCCCTCACCATCAGCCAATCAGAGAATTGTGCACAAGCTGATCACAGACCCTGCAAACTCCCCTCCCTCACCAGCCCTTTAAAAATGCTCGGCTGAAACCTTTTGGGGAGCTCGAGTCTTTTTAGGGCACGAGCCACCTGTCTCCTTGCATGGCCCTGCAGTCAACCTTTCCCTGCTCCACAAATTCTGATGTTTCAGTTTGTTTGACCTCATTGAGCATCGGGCACACGAACTTGCGTTAACAAAACTTCTAAAATAAAATCAACCCCCACTTCCTCCCTTCCCATCTTCTCCTCTGTATACTTCCCCTGGGCTCCACGTCATTGTAGTACTAGCTCTTGTCGCTGTCCGCAGTGACCTCCATGTTCCCAAATCCTGTACTCTCCCCGCTCCATCTTTCCCATATTCTTGAGGAATATCTGACCCCCTCGATCCCTCCTTGAAAGAACATCCTCCTTTGGTTTGTGAAGCATTGTACACTCTCAGTGTTTCCCTTTCCCTTCTCTCACCACCCCTCAGCCCCCTTCCTCGGTTCTTTATTCATTTTATTTATTCTTGTTTGCAGTGGGTCTTCTTTGCTGCATGCGGGCCTTGTCCAGTTGTGGTGAGTGAGGGCTATTCTTTAGTTGTGGTACGCAGGCTTCTCATTGCAGTGGCTTCGCTTGCCAAGGACGATGGGCCCTAGGGCTCCTGGGCTCTAGAGCGTGGACTCAGCGGTTGCAGCACACGGGTTTAGTTGCTCTGCAGCATGTGGGATCTTTGCAGGCCAGGGATCGAACACATGTCCCCTGCATTGGCAGGCAGGTTCTTAACCACTGAGCCACCAGGGAAGCCCCCGGGTTCTTATTATCTGCCAGTGGCACATAGTACCAACTGTGTACACAGTACTTGATCCTTCTCTCATCCCGACTAATATACCACCAGTGTTGTTCAAGTCAGCACAGTGCCCAAGCTGTTAAGACTTCCTTTTCTGGACTCACTTGGAGTTGGGAGGATACACGCTCTGGACAGTGAAGATGCTGGCTGAGTAAAGGCTTCCTGGGCAGTTTTCATTTCTTGGTTCAAAGGGACAGGCTTGCCCTGGGCCCTTCCTGCTACTATCTGCATGGTGTGTGCCCAAAGATACAGCTGCCATCTTGTGACCACAAAGCCACAAGCTTGAGGACAGAAATCTACGTTCTAAAGGGGGACGATAAAACAACTTGGGTCCCCAAAGTATAAACGGAGCAGCTGCCTCATTCTTGGGCTGTCCAGCTCCAGTCTTCATGTTATGTGACCAGAATACACCTGCATCTAAGACACACAGTCAACTAGAGTTTCCTGTTATTTGCCATCAAATAAATACATTTAGAATTGATACTTACTACTTACTACTGTGCCACCATTGATACCACTGTGCGCTTTGCTGGAGCAGCTGTGAAGAGATACCCAACATCCAAGGTAAGAGAAACCCAAGTAAGACAGTAGGTGTTGCGAGAGGCATCTGAAACCATAATCACAGAAAACCAGTCAATCTGATCACACGGACCAGTTAGCCTTGTCTAACTCAATGAAATTAAGCCATGCCGTGTGGGGCCACCCAAGAGGGGCAGGTCATGGTGGAGAGGTCTGACAGAATGTGGTCCACTGGAGAAGGGAATAGCAAACCACTTCAGTATTCTTGCCTTGAGAACCCCATGAACAGTATGAAAAGGCAAAATGATAGGATACTGAAAGAGGAACTCCCCAGGTCGGTAGGTGCCAAATATGCTACTGGATATCAGTGGAGAAATAACTCCAGAAAGAATGAAGGGTTGGAGCCAAAGCAAAAACAATACCCAGTTGTGGATGCGACTGGTGACAGAAGCAAGGTCCGATGCTGTAAAGAGCAATATTGCATAGGAACCTGGAATGTCAGGTCCATGAATCAAGGCAAATTGCAAGTGGTCAAACAGGAGATGGCAAGAGTGAACGTCAACATTCTAGAAATCAGCGAATTAAAATGGACTGGAATGGGTGAATTTAACTCAGATGACCATTATATCTACTACTGTGGGCAGGAATCCCTTAGAAGAAATGGAGTACCCATCATGGTCAACAAAAGAATCCGAAATGCAGTACTTGGATGCAATCTCAAAAACGACAGAATGATCTCTCTTTGTTTCCAAGGCAAACCATTCAGTATCATAGTAACCCAAGCCTATGCCCCAACCAGTAATGCTGAAGAAGCTGAAGTTGAACAGTTCTATGAAGACCTACAAGACTTTTTAGAACTAACACCCAAAAAAGATGTCCTTTTCATTATAGGGGACTGGAATGCAAAAGTAGGAAGTCAAGAAACACCTGGAGTAACAGGCAAATTTGGCCTTGGAATATGGAATGAAGCAGGGCAAAGGCTAATAGAGCTTTGCCAAGAGAATGCACTCGTCATAGCAAACACCCTCTTCCAACAACACAAGAGAAGACTCTACACATGGACATCACCAGATGGTCAACACTGAAATCAGATTGATTATATTCTTTCCAGCCAAAGATGGAGAAGCTCTATAGAGTCAGCAAAAACAGACCAGGAGCTGACTGTGTCTCAGATCATGAACTCCTTATTGCCAAATTCAGACTTAAATTGAAGAAAGTAGGGAAAAATATTAGACCATTCATACTAGAGTGGGTTGCCATTTCCTTCTCCAGGGGATCTTCCCGACCCAGGGATCAAACCCGGGTCTCCCACATGGGAGGCAGACGCTTTAACCTCTGAGCCACCAGGGAAGCTCAAGAATGCTCAAACTACCGCACAGTTGCACTCATCTCACACGCTAGTAAAGTAATGCTCAAAATTCTCCAAGCCAGGCTTCAGCAGTATGTGAACCGTGAACTTCCAGATATTCAAGCTGGTTTTAGCAAAGGCAGAGGAACTAGAGATCAAATTGCCAACATCCGCTGGATCATCGAAAAAGCAAGAGAGTTCCAGAAAAACATCTATTTTGCTTTAATGACTATGCCAAAGCCTTTGACTGTGTGGATCACAATAAACTCTGGAAAATTCTGAAAGAGATGGGAATACCAGACCTGCCTCTTGAGAAACCTATATGCAGGTCAGGAAGCAACAGTTAGAACTGGACATGGAACAACAGACTGGTTCCAAATAGGAAAAGGAGTATGTCAAGGCTGTAAATTGTCACCCTGCTTATTTAACTTCTATGCAGAGTACATCATGAGAAACGCTGGGCTGGAAGAAGCACAAGCTGGAATCAAGATTGCCGGGAGAAATATCAATAACCTCAGATATGCAGATGACACCACCGTTATGGCAGAAAGTGAAGAGGAACTAAAAAGCCTCTTGATGAAAATGAAAGAGGAGAGTGAAAAAGTTGGCTTAAAGCTCAACATTCATAAAACGAAGATCATGGCATCTGGTCCCATCACTTCATGGGAAATAGATGGGGAAACAGTGGAAACAGTGTCAGACTTTTGCAGATGGTGATTGCAGCCATGAAATTAAAAGCCGCTTACTCCTTGGAAGAAAAGTTATGACCAACCTAGATAGCATATTCAAAAGCAGAGACATTACTTTGCCAACAAAGGTCTGTCTATTCAAGGCTACGGTTTTTCCAGTGGTCATGTATGGCTGCGAGAGTTGGACTGTGAAGAAAGCTGAGCATCAGAGAATTGATGCTTTTGAACTGTGGTGTTGGAGAAGACTCTTGAGAGTCCCTTGGACTGCAAGGAGATCCAACCAGTCCATCCTAAAGGAGATCAGTCCTGGGTGTTCTTTGGAAGGACTGAGGCTAAAGCTGAAACTCCAATACTTTGGCCACCTCATGCGTAGAGTTGACTCACTGGAAAAGACTCTGATGCTGGGAGGGATTGGAGGCAGGAGGAGAAGGGGATGACAGAGGATGAGACAGCTGGATGGCATCACGGACTCGATGGACATGAGTTTGGGTGGACTCCAGGTGTTGGTGATGGACAGGAAGGCCTGGTGTGCTGCAATTCATGGGGTCGAAAAGAGTTGGACATGACTGAGCGACTCAACTGAACTGAACTGTGCCTCTGAATCTTAGAAACACCCCAGATTTTCATCCTTGGACTGTTGTTTTTTTTTTTTTTTTTTTTTAATATAATGACATACACACTCTGGGAGAAGGCAGCCCTCACTAGGTGATTTTCGGCTCTCCGTTAGCTTGAAGCAGTAATTGCATGCTGAGCACCGAAGAACTGATGCTTTAGAATTGTGGTGTTGGAGAAGACTCTTGACAGTCCCTTGGACTGCAAGGAGATCAAACCAGTCAGCCCTAAAGGAAATCAGACCTGAATATTCATTGGAAGGACTGATGCTGAAGCTCCAATACTTTGGCCACCTGATGCGAAGAACTGACTCATTGGAAAAGATCTTGATGCTAGGAAAGATTGAAGGCAGGAGGAGAAAGGGACAACAGAGGATGAGATGGTTGGATGGCATCACCAACTAGATGGATTTGAGTTTGAGCAAGCTCCAGGAGTTGGTGATGGACAGGGAAGCCTGGCATGCTGCGGTCCATAGGGTGGCAAAGAGTTAGACACAACTGAGTGACTGAACTGAATTGATATCCAAATTTATGCCTCTAGCCCAAACTTACTTAGCACCTTCATTGCAGGGTCTTAAGGAGATTTCTAGGTGGCGTGGGTTCTTCTCTATATGTCACAGTCTGGCCCAACAGGAAGTCCTGTGTTTTCTTCCTCAAATATGCTGCAAATTCATTGACTCCTATTCACCCTCAGGGCTCCCTCTTTAAAATAAGACACAAGGAAGGGAAGCCATTTACCCTCCACTCAGAGCCAGGACTCAGAGAACGCAAAGAACCTTCCTCTCCCTGAATTGTCCACTTTATTATCAATTTATTATTCCTTTGTCTTCATTAGCATGACTACTTTTCCAGGGCTTCCCTGGTGGCTCAGAGGTTAAAGCGTCTGCCTGCAATGCGGGAGACATGGGTTCGATTCCTGGGTCGGGAAGATCCCCTGGAGAAGGAAATGGCAACCCACTCCAACTCCAGTATTCTTGCCTGGAGAACCCCATGGACGGAGGAGCCTGGTGGGCTACAGTCTACGGGGTCGCAAAGAGTCGGATACGACTGAATGACTTCACTTTCACTTTACTTTTCCAGGAGATATTTGCCCTAGGCAAAGAATTTGATAGTTCCTTACAGGAACCTCCTGGAAGATCCATTGAATTTTGGCTATAAAGCATCAACAGGGCTTCCCTGGTAGCTTAGTGGCTTAGAAACTGCTTGCTAATGCAGGAGACATGGGTTCGAGCCCTGATCCAGGAAGATCCCACATGCCATGGAGCACAGCTACCGAGCCTGTGCTCTGGAGCCACTTTACTGAAGCCTATGTGCCCTAGAGCCTGTGCTCTGCAGCAAGAGATGCCAGGGCAGCTAGAACCCCCACCGACACACACAGGAACCAGAGAGTAGCCCGGACTCGCTGCGACTTGAGAGAAAGCTCGCACAGAAACAGAGACTCTGTACAGCCAAAAATAAATAAATAAATTATAAAATTTAAAAAAATTAAAAAGACATTTTATACCCCTGAATTTTATGAGCCCCTTGCTTTAAAATTCTCACTTTGCTATTTTCAACAATCCTAAATGGCTATATCATGATTCTAATCGAGCTTCCATGCTTGAAAGGCGTATCTTAAGTCACAATTCAAATTCTCCATAAAATTCGACCTTGCTTTTTCTTTTCCAAAAAACGGCCCAAATCCCATTCTGCTTCCCCACAGAAAGCAATAAACCTTGCTCTGTCTCATCAACAGATTGTGTTGGAAAGTTGGTGTTTGACCACAGCATCACCGGTTCCATTTCCCCCGGGCTGTGCTCAAATCTATTCTCCAAGTAGCAGCCAGCGTGATAATTTTAAAAAACACAAATTGGGCCTTGTGATTTTTCTTCTTAAAACCCTCTGTATCAAATGCTTCCTTCCCTCTGAGTCACTTCTGCTTTCAGCTGTGGCCACCCCCAGGTGGTTTTCAAGTCAATTCATAGGACAGTGGCTACCTGCTGTGCACACCTAGAGGGGGGACATTGCTTCTTGCCTGGGGGTTTCTCCAAATCTGAGGCCACTAAGAAGCCTGAAGCAAAAGATAAAACAGTCCCAACTCTAATTTTATCAGCACAACCATTCTCAGAGTCTCGATTTATTCTTTTCAGGAGGTCCAGAGAAGACACAGGAGAAGGCAATGGCACCCCACTCCAGTATTCTTGCCTGGAAAATCCCATGGATGGAGGAGCCTGGTAGGCTGCAGTCCATGGGGTCACTAAGAGTCGGACACGACTGAGTGACTTCCCTTTCACTTTTCACTTTGATGCATTGGAGAAGGAAATGGCAACCCACTCCAGTGTTCTTGCCTGGAGAATCCCAGGGACAAGGGAGCCTGATGGGGTGCCGTCTCTGGGGTCGCACAGAGCCGGACACGACTGAAGTGACTTAGCAGCAGCAGCAGCAGTAGCAGCAGGGAATACACAATTCCCTGGAAGCTCAGCAGGTAATGAATCCTGCAATGCAGGAGATGCAGGTTTGATTCCTGAGTGGGGAAGATCCCTTGGAGAAAGAAATGGCAACCCACTCCAGTATTCTTGCCTGGAGAACCCCATGGACAGAGGAGCCTTGATGGGCTGCATTCTATGAGGTCACAAAGAGTAAGGACATGTCTGAGCCCACGTACACAGGGAAGACACTCCAGTACTTTGATCCAAGTGACAAAGTGACATTTGGGTTTTCCTCCTCCTTTATCTTAATCTCTTGGTCTTGCCTCCTTCCTGAGATCTTTTCATGTAAACCACTTTCATAGAAGTTTTCATTTCAGGCTCTGCTTTCTCAGGAAACACAAGCCAAGGGTCCCTCCGAGAACTTTCCCTTTTACTGGAACAATCTTCATTGTGCCACTTAGCCGCTGTTCCCTCTGGTCTCTCATCTCATTCTGGTCTCCCTCCTTGGGCCTCCCTGGAGGCACACTGGCTTCCTTTGAGTTTCTTTAATGCATACAAAAATAAAAATGACACTGAAGAGGGGTAGAACATGCCGCCCCAAATGTGAGTCCTTTTCATGAACTGATGAGAAGCTCTAAAAACAGCAGAAGTTCACATAAGTATTTGTATGTTTATTTATAAGGGGAAATCGCCATTTGTAGGGTATCTCCTTCTCTGTACCAGGAAGAGAAAGAGGAGTCTCAATCACCAAAAAACTTTCATCAGCGAAGAGGGTGCCAGATTTAAGTCTGCGCAACAATATTCCATACTTTTCCTGGTTATTTGCGACCAATAGACTGCAGCCTGCCAGGCTCCTCTGTCCATGGGATTTTCCAGGCAATAGTACTGGAGTGGATTGCCATTTCCTTCTCCAGGGGATCTTCCCGATGCAGGGCTCAAACCCATGTCCCCTGCACCTCCTGCATTGCAGGTGGGTTCTCTACCACTGAGCCACTGGGGAGGCCCATACAGGAGGGATACAGGTTATTATAGCTGTGTTTTTCTCTTGTTAATTTGTCTTTTATTTCAGGAGGGGTCTCAACCTCCAAACCTAGAAGCGTAGAAGGAAAATTATCTTTCTTCCCCACACCACTTTGCAGATTTCAGCTGGAAATTATCCTGGCTACAGAACCAGGGTTGTCCACCTCCAGAAGAAGTAGGTGCAGGGAGGAGGCCAAGGGTTCTGGAGAGAGCTGGGAGGCGGGGAAGGAGAGCAAAGTGGGGTGGGAGCACACAGATCCCTGAAAGGCACAGGTCCTACCCTTTCTTCCCTCCAGAGACCTTACTCTGCAGATCCAGTCCCATGAAGCCCATTGGAACTGCGACTCTCCCTGGAACAGCAAGCTGACTTGAGACACAAGGGTGTTCTTGGCTTGTTTTTCCAGTGGAAACTTCAGAAAACCATTTTTCCCTTCTCTGAGGGGTGCCCCCTCCCCACTTCCATCATCTCAGGACAACTCTGTCTTTGATGTATTACAGTTAGTCACATTATAGACTGGAAATGACACTTACATTTCCCCATGTTTCTCGTGGTTTGACACATATTCTAGACGCCCCAATGGAAACTGTACATTTCCTGGTTTCATCAGTGTCGGGGTGAAAAAGTCTTCCATCTATCCTTCTAGGTCCTTTGGTTGGTCTAATACTTAAAATGATGTAAGACTGATTAACAGGAGAAAAATATTTAAATTCGTATGTATGGGAGCCCCAAAAGAATGTGAGACCCAAAGGGAGTCAGGCAATTGAGGCTCCTATGCCATCCTGAGCTCAGAAATGGGAGAGGAAACTGGGGCTCTGAAAGGAAGGAGGGTAATTCACAGGAAGATAAGATGGTAATCAGATGTTTACCCTAGCATGCTGGTAAGTCTTTCAGATAAAGAGTTATCTCTGGTAATAGCTCTCTTTCTGGGCCAGGGCCCCCTATCTACATTCTTTTAGGCAGTTAAGGGAAAGGTGAAAGTTGTTCTTGGTTCTGCTGGGTTTGCCTTCAGCTCAAAATAATCCACATGCCAAAGTGGCATATTTTGGGAGGGAGTGTAGTGTCTACTTCCCTTCCTCAGGAACACAGTTTCTTTTTCTAATTAGTTTCTGTCACTTTAATCCCTTATTGTCAGATTAATACCGTTCCTTGTGGAATGTTTGAGAAAATACCAAAAGGTGTGAAGAAGCAAACAAACATACCATAACTCCACTAGAAATAAAGTAGTTTGGTCCACATTCGTAGACTTTTTTTCTGTGTGTGATTTCCCTGTGCATAAAACCACCTACAAGTTTGAAAACTCTCCTTCCACCGGACTTTCCTTGCGGCTCAGTGATGAAGGATCTGCCTGCCAGTGCAGGAGCTGTGGTTCGATCCCTAGGCCGGGAAGATCCCACGTGCTGCAGAGGGGCTCTTGGAAACAAAGAGAAGCCGTTGCAGTGAGAAACCCTTGCTCTGTAACTAAAGAGTAGCCCCCGGTCACCACAACTAAAGAAAACCTGCACAGCAGTGAACACCCAGCACAGCCAAAAATAAACAAACAAATAAAATTACAAACAAACAAAAAACTCTCCCTCCACAGAGGACTGCTTTCATCTTGCCCCCCTTTCCTTCGCCAGACACTCAGACTGCCAATCACTCTGGCAATGCGGGTGGGTACATGCCCCAAACAGGTCCTATCAGAGTCCTTCCCAGGAAATAATAGAAAGACTCCGGAGTTTCCTTTTTGAACTTGAACTGCGGGGCTGGGCTGTGAAATCCTGGCAGTAGTGATAGACATTTTTCTCACAATAGAAGAAACCTACTACAGAAAGATAATGAAATACAGTACACAAACGCCAGCTAAGAAGGGGAGAGAGTAGACCAAGTGTAAAACTTGTTCACACATAAGCACCTGTATCTTCCCAAGCCAGTCATATCCCAGTAATATCCTCCCAGTTGGCAGGAGCCAATCAATTCCATTAAAAAAAAATAAATAGCTTTGGGAGTTCCCTGCTCATCTAGTGGTTAGTATTTAGTGCTTTCACTGACATCAGTTCAGTTCAGTCGCTCAGTCATGTCCAACTGTTTGCTCAGTCACGTCCAACTCCATGGACTGCAGCATGCCAGGCTTTCCTGTCCATCACCAACTCCCGGAGCTTGCTCAAACTCTTGTCCATCAAGTTGGTGATGCCATCCAACCATCTCATCCTCTGTCATCCCCTTCTCCTCCTGCCTTCAATCTTTCCCAGCATCAGGGGCTTTTCTAATAAGTCAGTTCTTCGCATCAGGTGGCCAAAGTATTGGAACTTCAGCTACAGCATCAGTCCTTCCAATGAATATTCAGGACTGATTTCTTTTAGGATTGACTGGTTTGATCTCCTTGCAGCCTAAGGGACTCTCAAGGGTCTTCTCCAACACAACAGTTCTAAAGCATCAATTCTTCTGCACTCAGCCTTGTTTATGGTCCAACTTTCACATCCATACGTGACTACTGGAAAAACCATAGCTTCGACTAGACGGATGTTTGTCGGCAAAGTAATGTCTCTGCTTTTTAATATGCTGTCTAGGTTGGTCATATCTTTTCTTCCAAGAGCAAGTGTCTTTTAATTTCATAGCTGTACTTATACTATTTGCAATGATTTTGGGGCCCAAGAAAAGAAAATAGGTCACTGTTCCTACTTTTTCCCCCATCTATTTGCCATGAAGTGATGGTACTGGATACCATGATCTTAGCTTTTTGAATACTGAGTTTTAAGCCAACTTTTTCACTCTCCTCTTTCACTTCATCAAAAGGCTCTTTAGTTCTTCTTCACTTTCTGTCATAAGGGTGGTGTCATCTGCATATTTGAGGTTATTGATATTTCTCCCAGCAATCTTGATTCCAGCTTGTACTTCATCCAGCCCGGCATTTCGCATGATGTACTCTGCATATAAGTTAAATAAGCAGGGTGACAGTATACAGCCTTGACGTATTCCTTTCCCAATTTGGAGCCAGTCTATTGTTCCATGTCCAGTTCTAACTGTTGTTTCTTGACCTGCATACAGATTTCTCAGGAGACAGGTCAAGTGGTCTGGTATTCCCATCTCTTTAAGAATTTTCCACAGTTTGTTGTGATCCACACAAAGGCTTTGGCGTAGTCAATAAAGCAGAAGTAGATGTTTTTCTGGAACTCAGCCACTGCCATGGCTGGGGTTCAATTCCTGGTTGGGGAGCTGAGATCCTGTGAGCTGTGCCATGCAGTCAAAATTTAAAAATAGCTTTCACTTGGCTTCGCATAGTTGAACCAAGTGAGTCATGATCAGTATAGCACTTTTAGACATCATGGCATTTCATCCTTCAACAACTCTTCAACTGGATTTTAACCTCGTGTTACAGACAAGGAGACTGAAATTTAGAGAGTTTAATTATCATGCTTATAACCACTTGGGCAGGGAGGTTACCTAACTCTAAACCTGCATTCTTATTCTTGTTATGTTACAGTTCCACTTTTATTGTGTTTTAAAATAATTGTTAGAGAAGTCTGTTTCGATTGCTGTAGTTTATTTGCTGCTGCTAATTCAGGGTGTTAACCAGTCTCTAGTGTCATGATACCTCCTTTTTAGTTTATTATGGATGATAGGGTGGATCCCCAGGAGAAGGGAATGAGTGGCAACCCATTCCAGTATTCTTGCCTGGAGAATTCCATGGATAGGGGAGCCTGATGGGTTACAATCCATGGGGTCAGAAAGATTCAGACACAACTAAGCGACTAACACCACACTAACAGGGTGGGTCAAGAAACAGGCAGGAAACAGCTGGCCCCAGGACCCAGGGTAGGCCTGGGGGAGCTGCCCTTCGGTGAGCGGGGCCTGCCCTGATATCCTCCACTTGGTCCTCCAGCCTGACCACAGCCCCCAGGCCCTGACACACACCAGTCTGTGTCTCTCCGTCATGGATGATGTTCTCAGGGCGAGTTGAGCGCGTCAGTGATCTATTCTCATCACAATCAGTGGCTTGTGACTGCCTTGGTATGGAGAGGGTGAGAATGAGCCTTTCCCAGATCTGGTGACTAGCTTATGTACCTTGAAGAAACTTCCAGCATGATCCAAAAACACACATTCTACTCTCCCCCAATCCTGAGAACCTACCCCTCCTCCTAGAATTCCCTGAGATCACTCCCTTCATGGTTCCCTCCTCTCGGAAGGATGACGTTATAGCACAGAGGTGGTGTGAGTTTCCTAGGGTGCCCGAACAAAGTACCACTGACTGAGAGGCTTAAAATAAGAGCGATTCCTTCTCTCACATTTCTGGAGGCTACATATCTGAAGTCAAGGTGAGCTCGGCGTCATGCTTCCTCTGAAGGCTCTAGAAAAGAACAGTCCTTGTTTCTTCCAGTTTATTGGGACACCGCGTGTGTTCCTTGGCTTGTGGTAATGTAACTCTAATTTTTGCCTCCATTTTCACATATCCTTCTTCCCCTAAGTCTCTACCACAATTCCACTGTTACTATTAAGATATTCAGGAACTTTCCTGGTGGTCCAGTGATTAAGAATTCATCTTATGCTTATGGTTGCCAGAGGGAAGGAGGAGGGGAAGGGATAGTTAGGGGGTTTGAGAGGCTATATTTAAAATGGATACACACTGCTATATTTAAAACGGATAACCAACAAGGACCTATAGCACAGGGAACTCTTTCAATGTTCTATGGCAGCCTGGATGGGAGGGGAGTTTGGTGGAGAAAGGATACATGTCTATGCATGGCTGAGTTCCTTCACTGCTCACCTGAAACTATTGCAACATTATTAACTGGCTATACCCCAATGCGAAATAAAAAGTTAGAAAAACAAAACAAAAAAGAATCTGTCTTGCAATGCAGGGGATGGGGGTTGATCCCTGGTTGGGGAACTAAGACCCTACATGCAGCACGGCAAGTAAGCCCATGCGTTAGAACTACTAGGCCTTCACTGAAATGAAAGATCTTGCATGAGGCAACATAGACGCCAAATAAAATAATATTAATAATAAAAGATACCTACTTTTTCCCCCTGTATGAGGCCTGGTTTAAATGTAGGAACTATTGGATAGGAAAAAAAACTTCTCCTCTATACTCTTAGGCCCAGTACTTGCAGCCTACAAATTAAACTGACAAACGACAGATTAACAGAAGAAAAAACACACTGTGTATGCATGCAACATGCGTACACGGGGGAATACTCAATGATGAGTGGCTCGGGGCGATTAAAATATGGGGCTTATATACCCTCTTAACAAAGGGTGATAAATCTATGGAGAAGTAGTGAAAGTGAAAGTGAAGTTGCTCAGTCGTGTCCGACTCTTTGCGGCCCCATGGACTGTAGCCCACCAGACTCCTCCATCCATGAAATTTTCCAGGCAAGAGTACTGGAGTGGGTTGCCATTTCCTTCTCCAGGGCATCTTCCTGACCCAGGGATCGAACCCAGGTCTCCCACCATGCAGGCAGACGCTTTACCGTCTGAGCCACCAGGGAAGCCAAAGGAAAAAGGTTTGGGATCCTGTTGTTGTTCAGTCGCTCAGTCAAGTCTGACTCTTTGTGACCCCATAGACTGCAGCATCCCAGGTTCCCCTGTCCTTCACCATTTCCCAGAGCTTGCTCAAACTCAACTCCATCGAGTCAGGATGCCGTCTAACCATCTCATTCTCTGCCGTCCCCTTCTCCTCCTGCCTTCAATCTTTCCCAGCATGAGGGGCTTTTTTAATGAGTCAGTTCTTCCCATCAAGTGGCCAAAGTATTGGAGCTTCAGCTTTAGCATCAGCCCTTCCAATGAATATTCAGGACTGATTTCCTTTAGGATGGACTGGTTGGATCTCCTTGCAGCCCAAGGGAGACTCTCAAGAGTCTTCTCCAACACCACAGTTCTAAAGCATCAGTTCTTCAGTGCTCAGCCTTCTTTATGGTCCACCTTTCACATCCATACATGACTACTGGAAAAACCAAGGCTTTGACTATATGGACCTTTGGGCTCCTAGGGCTGGTAAATTGTGGGAAGGTAGATGTGCTGGTCAGGGGTGGAGAACTAATAGAAGATAAGGGTTATTTTAATAAGGTTTGTTTACACAGACCCTATTCAGTGCTGACTTTGCCTTTAGTGATAATAGTTGTTTTCCTCCTCCTTCTACAGGAAAGGGGAGGGGGACACCCTCACAAAGGGAAATTTATGACCTGCTTTGCAGATGGGGGAGGGCGAAGTGTTCTTTCTGTGCTTGCCACTGCTTAATTGCTTTCAGCTCAAAACAATCCTTGTGTCAAACCAGCATGTTTGGGGTGGCATATTCTGATCCCTTCAAAATAAATCAGTTGATAAGGCACATCAATTATGTTTCTTGTTATAGAATTACAGGCCTCTAAGTATGAGGGAACTTAACGATTCCTACACGAGTTACGCCTGACGAGGGACACCTGGGGCCCAGGGCACTCCGAAACCTGCTCATTCTTGCCCCTTGCCTCCTGGCTCCTCCTTACATACAGAATAACTTCTAAAGATGCGGTGGTTTCTCCAGGTTCTGTCCACTTTCCAGACTGACTTCTCACCTACTCGCTTCTCTCTTCTGTTGCTCTTGTAATAGCAAAGTTCTTGTAAATACCTCTGTGAACTCTGTGGTTTATGTCTTGGTGGCTTTGCCTATGCAGGTTTCTCCTGACTAACCCTTACTCAGTCATCAGCTCCTCCCAGAAGACTTCTCGAATGTTCACCTGCAGAGAACATTGTGCATCTATCTGCATCGAAACTAATGGAAACTTCCAGACTGTAAGTCCCTTTAGGTCAGGGTCATGCTACATTTATTTTTATCACCGTAGACCTAGCCCAGTGTCTAGTACATAACAGACACTCCACTGATGTTTTTATATTAAGCTGAATTGCTCTTACTCACAGGTGAATGGAATAATCAGGCTAGCTATTGTGCTTTATTCTGTCATATTCAGTTTTTAAAATGTTTTTTTCTTCTAGTTTTATTGAGGTATAATGACATACAGCACTATATAAGTTTAAGGTGTACAGCATAATTTGGTCTACATACGTCATGAAGTGATTACCAGAAATTTAGTAAACATCCATCATCTCACAGATACAAAATAAAGGAAAAAGTTTTTTTTTCCTGTGATGAGAACTCTTAGGATTTCCTCTCTTAACAATTTTTATATATCCTCCCCCCTAAATCAATTAAGATTGCTAAAATTTGTGGGTGGGCATTTTTTTTTTCATTTACTAAGTTGCCTCTAGTTTAAGAAAATGCAATTTCCTTCTTAAGTCTACAGACTTCATTAAGTTTCTCTTTCATGCATGTATGTGTCTGTGAAGTTGTCCTCATGTTTCTGGGCATTTCTAATTTATTTACAACATGATTTAGTTCTACACAGCTCACACCTAGATGAGGAACATCAGAAATTAGTGAGAAGGTTCCACCTCTTTTATCGTTACTTTGAGGGCACTGTTTCTGCTAATATTTCTTGGAAAGTTGCAAGTGAGAGCAAGGAAATCTTGTTACTCCCCACCCTTTTGTTTTCTCTACTCTATCAATAACTAACAGAAGCTAAAAAGCACCTAAAATTCCTTCTTCTCTAAACCTCATCTTGCTATCAATTTCTAGAGAATGCTTACCATTTTGAGACTTCAAAAACTATGGCAGCAAGAACACAAAATGGGTACACAGTCTGAATGCCAAAAAATTATTAAAATCTTAGTTTAAGGAATTAGACTCATTCATCTTTTAACATAACTGATTGCTATTGGAATGCAATCAAAACTGAAAATAAGGGTAAGGTATTTCTAATTCCACTAAAAATGGAGAAAACACAATAAATTGGAATCTAAAAATTACAGTGTTTCCTTTTGCTATATATCTCGGGGATCCAGGGGCCTCTTGCCAATGTAAAACACTTAGAAATTAATTCAAAATGAATGACTTATCAGTATCTCACTTTTTATCATCAGTATTAATTCACACAGGTGAAACATAGACATTAAAAATAAAATATGAAGTACTACAAAATATGGATGATTGAAAAATAATTTGAGGAACAGAGAAAAAGTTTTTCTAAATATGCCCCACAATGTTTAAGCAAATTTGGAAAATTTTTGGCAAAATACTTGGCAAACACTAAGGTTAATCACACACAATGAGCCCTTTACCCATCAATAAGAGAAAGCAGAAGAGAAAAAGTTGGCAAGGGATATAAACAGGCAATTTCACTAAAGAATTAAAACAAAATAACCAATAACCATCACGTTTATATAATTATTACTGAGAGAAGTAGCTTTAATAATCTAAGACTGTAAATGAAATGTCATATTTCTATCATATTGTCAGGGATGAAAAATTGATGAAAGACTGAGAAATAACTACTATCATGGATTTATTGATCACAGCTGAAATGTATCTAACCCTTCTGGTTCCTGGCTGTATGTGCGTGCTTAGCTGCTCAGTCCTGTCCGACTCTTTGGGACTCCATGGACTGTAGCCTGCCAGGCTCCTCTGTCTATGGGATTCTCCAGGCAAGAATACTGGAGTGGGTTGCCATTTCTCTCTCCACCTGGTTGTATAATATGCACCAAAATTTAAAATACACATTTTCATTGACCTCCAAATCTCAGTTTTTATAAACTATTTTATCATAAATGCAAAGACATGCACATGAACGTGTACTGTTATTTTCACTGGTCTTCAGTTTTTATTTTAATTAAAATTACCATGCACATAGTTTTAAGAATGAAATAATTCTATAAGGTTTGTTACTAAAAACAACTCTACCAACTTCCTGCTCCTCAGATACTTCTCTGGTAGCTCAGATGGTAAAGAATTGGTCTGCAATGTAGGAGACCCAGGTTTGATCCCTGGGTTGGGAAGATCTCCTGGAGAAGGAAATGGCAACCCACTCCAGTATTCTTGCCTGGTGAAACTCATGGACAGAGGAGCCTGGTGGGCTACAGTCCATGGGGTCACAAAAAGTCAGACTCAACTGGGTTACTAACAGATACCCCCAGCAATTTTAGTTGATTATTTTGACATTCATCTTCATCATTTTTAATAAGTTTTTCCATATGTTTGCCTCTTGAGTTTTCAGTTTCAGGAGTTATCAGTTGACTTACCAATAGGGGAGTGAGGTCATATGTCTCTCCTTCAGCCCAGTAGAGGATACACGTACTTTCTCCAAATATGGTTTTTAACTGTCATTTAGTTTGGATCAATACTAAGTATGTACACTGTTATTACTATGTAAATGTTAATCATAACTTAGCCATATGGTATAATGTGATAGGTTTTCATTCCTGGTACAAAGTTTGCTTTTTCTGTTAATAATTGTCCCTGCTCCTCTTCATTTTCTGTGTTATTTATACTGCTTCATATCAAACTTGCTTTCAGTTGTATATTTTAGCAGCTCAAGGGAAACCCATCACACGAACACTTTAGGGGAAATATTGGGGTGTTGTAAACATTCTGAGCTTCCCTGTTGCTCAGTTGGTAAAGAATCCACTTGCAATGCAGGAGACCTGGGTTCGATCCCTGGGTCGGGAAGATCCCCTGGAGGAGGAAGTGGCAACCCACTCCAGTATTCTTGCCTGGGAAATTCCATGGACAGAGGAGCCTGGCGGGCTACAGCCCATGGAGTCGCAAGAGTTGGACACAACTGAGCGACTAAATCACCACCACCATCGCCTAAACATTCTGCTACAGATCTTGATCACACTGCAAGTTCTCTTAGAGGAAAGAGCAGATGTCCAGATTAGGGGCTTGAGTCCCAGTTCTTTCAATTTCCATCTGGTAAATCATTTCACCTCTGTGAGGCCCAGTATCTTCATTTCAAAGGTGGTGATAACACCCGTACTAACGTTGTAGTTTTATTCTAAAGAATAATGATTAAAAGAGTAGCAGTGTTCAGCACCAAGTAAATACTTATTAATAGTTGTTTTAAAATTACTCTGTGAGAGTAAAAGTAGTAGAAATTTAGAAGGCTAATTTCCATCCAGAAATTTATTACTAAATTTTCCTTAATTTTTTCCTGATTAAGCAATACATATTCATCAATAGAAAATTTAATACTAAAGTATGGAGAAGCACAAAAGAAAACCTCTGGTAATCCCACCATACAGAGGCAATTGTGGTTAACCTTTTGGCATATTTTGTACCAGTTTTTCTTTTTTTTGGTAATTTACATGCTTATGATTTTACTGCTGTATAGCATTTTGAATTCTGCTTTTCTTTGTGGCTTGACATTATATTAAAAATATCTCTGATCTCATTTAAAGTCCTTATTAGCATTTTTAAAAATGAAAATTGCATAGTATTCTACTATATTGCCGTAGGGTGACCAATCACCTGCATCCCCTTTGGAGAGGGTTCTCAGGATACAAAACTTTAATTAGAGAGTCCAGGGCAAACCAGGGTTGAGTTGGTCATCCTACTTTTATATACCCTTTTAATTGGCTAGTTAGTCTTTTTGCATTTTTTAACTTTGTAAACAGCACTAATATAAACTTTTTTTTTTTTTTTAGCATTTAATGGTCTTTCAAGTTGTTTTTATAATAACTGCTCTTTTCCAAATCCTTGCGAGGAAAAAAATCTTTTAGCCTAGGTTTCTCTTTTTAACTAAGTTATGTAGATGCTCAGTAAATATGCTGGGGGTGGCGGTGGGGAGACGTGTTGAAGTTCTAACGTCTGGTGCCTGTGAATGGGGAATTAGGATCTCTGCAGATGTAATTAAGACGTAAGTTAAGAACTTGATCACATTGTAAGTTCTCTTAGAGGAGAGAGTGGATTAGGTTAGTCACTCAGTCGTGTCTGACTCTTCGCAAGCCCAGGGACTGTGGGCCTCCAGGATCCTCTGTCCATAGAATTCTCCAGACCAGAATACTGGAGTGAGTAGCCATTCCCTTCTCCAGAGGCTCTTCCTGACCTGGGGATCAAATCCGGGTCTCCCGCACTGCAGGGATATTCTTTACCATCTGAGCCATCAGGGAAGCCCCTAGAGTGGGTTAAGGTGGGTCCTAATTCCAATATATCTTGTGTCTATATTAGAAGAGGAAAGGCACAGAAATAGACAACACAGAGGCGAACACTATGTGAAGAAGCACGAGAGAAAACCTCTCATAATCCCTCTAAACAGAGGTAATTGTGGCCAACATTTTGGCATATTTTGTACCTTCTGTGTGTACAGAGGGGCTTCCCTGGTGGCTCAGAGGTTAAAGCGTCTGCCTGCAATGCAGGAGACGTGGGTTCGATTCCTGGGTCGGGAAGATCCCCTGGAGAAGGAAATGGCAACCCACTCCAGTGTACAGAAGGAAGATGGTCATGTGGCTGGAGGCAGTTTGGGCGATGCAGCTGCAACCCTGGCCGCTTAGTTGACTTGGGCTGCTATCCCAGAACACCATCGACTGTGCTGCTAAGTCACTTCAGTCATGTCTGACTCTGTGCGACCCCATAGACGGCAGCCCACCAGGCTCCCCCGTCTCTGGGATTCTCCAGGCAAGAACACTGGAGTGGGTTGCCATTTCCTTCTCCATTGCATGAAAGTGAAGTCACTCAGTCGTGTCCAACTCTTGTCGACCCCACGGACTGCAGCCTCCCAGGCTCCTCTGCCCATGAGATTTTCCAGGCAAGAATACTGGAGTGGGTTGCCATTGCCTTCTCACCGTCGACTGTAGACAACAGAAATTCGTTTCTCACATTTCTGGAGGCTGGTCGGCTATAGACTTTTCTCTGGGTCTCAGATGCCTATATATTCTCACATGGTAGAAGGGGTAGGGCTCTCTTCTGGAATAAGAGGTCCATGCTCAGGATGGAGGCACCTCCCAAGGGCCCCACCTTCAATATCATTGTCTTTGGGGGTTAGGGTTTCAGTGTATATGGATTTTGAGGGGGCCACAAAGACTCAGACCTCGGCATCAAGGAGCACCAGGAATTGCTGGCAGTTCCCAGAAGTTAGGAGAGGGAGCATGGTCCTGCTGACAATGAGATCTCAAACTTCTAGGCTGCAGAGCTCTGGGAGAATATTTTCTGTGGTTTTAAGCCACCCAGTTTGCGGTAGTTTGTTATGGCAGCCTTTGGAAACTAATCCGGGTGGCTTGGGTGAAAATGGAGGAGAGTAATGTCAGCAGCCCAGCTGTATGCAGGTGACTGTGTGTAAGGAGAATGCTTCCAAATTTGTTGGTATTTTAGCCCATTTGAGAACCTATAAGACAATAGCATAGGCTGGGTGGCTTATAAACAATAGAAACTTATTTCTCACAGTTCTAGGGGCTGAGAAGTCTAAGATCAATGCACCAGCAGATTTGGTGTCTGGTGAGGGCCTGTTTCCTGATTCAGAGATTGACAATCGTCTTGCAGCTACGTCCTAACATGGCAGAGGGGAAGGGCAGCTTTTTTTTTTTTTTTTAATAAAAAAACCTTTTAATTTTGTATTGGAGTACAGCTGATTAACAATGTTGTGACTGTTTTAAGTGGACAGCAAAGGAACCCAGCTAAACATACACATGTGTCCGTTCTCCCCCAAACTCCCCTCCCATCCAAGCTGCCACATAACATCAAGCAGAGTTCCCTGTGCTCTACAGTAGGTTTTTGTTGGTTATCCATTTTAAATATAAGTCTGTGCATGTCCATCTCAAACTCCCTAACTATCCCTTCTCCCCATCAGAAGGGAAGCTTTTAGAGGTCTCAACCTGATAACCTTCCAAGGCCGCACCTCCTAATAATATCACGCTGGGGGAAATAGGTTTCAACGTCTGCATTTGAGGAGGGACAAACAATCCATGCGGCTGCTGCTAAGTCGCTTCAGTTGTATCCGATTCTGTGTGACCCCATAGACGGCAGCCCATCAGGCTCCCCCGTCCCTGGGATGCTCCAGGCAAGAACACTGGAGTGGGTTGCCATTTCTTGCTGCTCCATCCATGGGATTTTCCAGGCAAGAGTACTGGAGTGGGGTGCCATCGCCTTCTCCGCAAACAATCCATAGCAGCTGATAGTTTCCATTCCCTCCTTTGCTCCCAGCTGTTGCTGCAAATTGTGCCTCGCGTCTGCCCTTATTCATGGGGTAGCTCTCCGTGACATGAAGACAAAAACTAATTGACTTCCCGTATTAGACTTTTTAATATTCTAAAATGATTTATGGCTTTTTCCTCTGGATGTTCCCTGATTAATTATATTAGACTCCCCAAATATTGCTAATCTTAAGGTTTTGTGCTTCACGAGTGGCCATAAATCGATGGGTCCAGTGGGTATTGGTCATATTCTGGAAGCTTTTCTCAAGCAGCAGTGGATATTTCCATTCAGATAAATTCTACCAGCATTCTCTCACTTTCTCTGGGAACATTTGAAGTTCCTCATGCTCACATCTTGATTAAGGAGCTTTATTAAATAAAAGGTAATATGGTGGGCCCATCTTGAAGACGTTGATGAAAACGCAATAGGTCAGTAGACATCAGGGGCTACTTTGCTCCATGCTTATTCCCCGATTAATCAACAGTAAACATTCTGCCCTTTCCCCACTTCACTTTCATGGTTGGAGACGACCTAGGGTCACCCACTTTGATATTTGAATCTGGCTCCTTCTGATTGTTATATACACAGAAATGCTACGAACACAATTTGACCTCACTTTTGTGGTCTGCTTTAATTTTTTAACAGAATATTAATGCTAGAAGGTATTTCAAGAAGTGTGGTTAAGACCTTTGCCCCAGAACATCTGAAACATAAGTCATGCAAGGCGTGTGCTGGTCCAATCTATTTCGGTGCTCTCTAGGGATGGAGATTATAGACCTTCCTCTGTTGCCTATACTAGTGTGAAACATTAGCATTACTAGTCTTCTTTGAGTCTTCTTACCATCTTTGTAGAACCTAACAGTTTTTTTTTTTTCCCTTTAATAATGCTTTATTTTAAAAATGGTAGTTTTATAACTTTTGAATAACAGATTTGGTGATTGAAGTTTGAAGAGAAGGCAGGAAAAAGAAAAACACATGGGAGGCAGATTAGTTCCTTTGGGCTTCCCTGGTGGCTCAGTGGTAAAGAATCTCCCTGCCAAGGCAGGAAATGTGAGTTCGATCCCTGGGTCTGGAAGATATCCTGGAGGAGAAAATGGCAACCCACTCCAGTATTCTTGCTTGGAGAATTCCATGAACAGAGGAGCCTGGCGGGCTACAGTCCACAGTGTTGCAAAAGAGTCAGACAGAACTTAGTGACTAAACAACAACGACAAATTCTTAGTTTAGAATATTGTGATTTGAATTTCTGTTTCTAGAGGACAATCACAGATGAGAGCTTCAGTTGTTTAGGAGTTCCTGCTATTAAAACAGCACGTGTTAACCATAAACGATTCTCAGAAACAGCAGAAACAGAGTGTGACTGCACGCCAAGAGTACATGGCCTTCTTTGCTGAGGTCCCTTATGTTTTAAAAGCAACAGAATATTTTGTAACATATGTTTTTTTTTTTTAACTTTTTTTTTTTGGCTATGCTGGGTCTCTGTTGCTGCACATGGGCTTTCTCTAGTTGTGGAGAGCAGGGGCTAATCTCGAGTTGCTGTACGAGGGAAGGCTTCTCATTGAGGCCGCCTCTCTTGTCGTGGAGCACAGGCTCCAGGATGCCTTGGCTTCAGTAATTGCAGCATGTGGGCTCAGTAGTTGTGACTTGCAGGTTCCAGAGCACAGGCTCAATAACTGTGCTGCACGGGCCCAGTTGCTCCACAGCGTGTGGAATCTTCCTGGCTTAGGGATCGAACTCGTGTCTTCTACATCAGCAGGCAGATTCTTTACTACTGAGCCACCAGGGAAACCCTATAATGTATGTTCTGGTTATGTGCTCCTTGACAGAGCCAACCCAGGATGTGTAAAGAGAATTTTTAAAAAGCAGTTGTATTATCATGTGTCACTAAATGGATTAGGTGAAGTCTTTTATCCAATCAGGACTGTGGGGAAAAATGCCTTAGTCTCTGCTGATCAAAATAATAACTTATGATCAATCAGTAATAACTTATATGAGGGTCAAGATGACCGTTCTTCCCCAGGAGGAGTTGATAACCACCTCCTTGACACTGTCTTCCAGGCTGAACTCAGAGGTAGGATCGTCCCTTATGATGTAGACATCAGAACACTTCTTGCTCAATCCCATGCCATACTCTAATCTGCATCTTCTAAGAAAAGAGATATTCTTCTACTCAACCACATCCAAGTACACTGACATTTGTTTAACACTTGTCATCTAGTATATAATCTATATTTACATTTCTCCAATTGTTCCCAAAACACCTTTGATAGGCTTTATCCTCATTCCCCCCACCATCTAGAATCGCATCAAGGTTCACATGTTACATATGGTTATTCTGACTTACTTTTAAACTCAAATGAGTTTAAGCAAATTGTTTATGCCCATGAAGGAGAATCTATCTGTGAATACCCTGAGTCTTTCTGAGATAGGAGCTCCATGGGTTTGGAAATAAAAGCATTATTATATTTTGGTGGAAAGAGAAGTGGATTAAGCCTTAAACATCTTGGATTCCAGGCTCTGTCCTGCCACTAATTATCTGTACAAGTTCAAGTAAGTGACCTTGTCCTTCTGGTCCTCATTTTGTTACCTGGAAAAGCTGTGTGGCATGATAAGAACAAACGAGTTTAAAGACCCAATTTCATTCTTGGTTCTGCACTAATTGGGTGACCTTGAGCATAACCCCCTACCTTCCCATTTATTTGTGAACTGATTTGAGAAAATTCGCTTTGAGTGCTTACCAAGGGTCCATGTGACCACGACAGATTCAGTCCTTCCAAAGAACACCCAGGACTGATCTCCTTTAGAATGGACTGGTTGGATCTCCTCGCCATCCAAGGGACTCTCAAGAGTCTTCTCCAGCACCAAAGTTCAAAAGCATCAATTCTTTGGCGCTCAGCGTCCTTCACAGTCCAACTCTCACATCCATACATGACCACTGGAAAAACCATAGCCTCACAGAGCTCAGAGAACCATTCTGGAGGCAGGCATGATGCACATAGTCACATCAGTGAGTCATTAATTTCAACTCTGGTAAGTTGAAACACTCGGAAAGGAGTGGTGTTGACAGAGTGTCACAGGGACATCTCCTTCAGATGGGAGCTACTGGGGGTGAAGGAAATGAAGGGGAAAACCCCATGCAGGCTTCTCGGAGGAAGTGACTTTTAAGTTAACACAGGAGGGATGAGTGGGTGTTGGCCAGGTAAGTTTAGGGGAGTTTTCCCTCTTTGTGAATCAGTTTTCCATTTTCAAATTAGAAAAAAGAAAACAGATGTGACAGAGATTGCTGGGGGTCCCCCTACAGATGTTCCATCCTTCTTCCTTGTCGTGGAACCCCAGCGTTCCTCATGGTGATGGCAGTGACTGCAACCTCTGTACCTTCTGGTGGCCTTGTGATGAATTCTGGCCATTCCTGGGTTGCATTCTTAAAGGGAGGTGATACACCCCTTCATCCCATCTTTCTCTGCCCTGGGGCTTATAACAAGGACTTGGTGTGAGCCTTTTTTGGCCATGTGGGCAGGACAACATCTAGGAATAATGGAGTAGTGATGAGCCATCTACTATCCCTAACTGCCTGTTCAGTTCAGTTCAGTTCAGTTCAGTTCAGGCATTCAGTCGTGTCCGACTGTTTGGGACCCCATGAATCCCACCACACCAGGCCTCCCTGTCCATCACCAACTCCTGGAGTTCACCCAAACTCATGTCCATTGAGTCGGTGATGCCATCCAGCCATCTCATCCTCTGTCGTCCCCTTCTCCTCCTGCCCTCAATCCCTCCCAGCATCAGAGTCTTTTCCAATGAGTCAACTCTTCACATCAGGTGGCCAAAGTATTGGAGTTTCGGCTTTAGCATCAGTCCTTCCAATGAACACCCAGGACTGATCTCCTTTAGGATAGACTGGTTGGATCTCCTTGCAGTCCAAGGGACTCTCAAGAGTCTTCTCCAACACCACAGTTCAAAAGCATCAGTTCTTCAATGCTCAGCTTTCTTCAAATTCCAACTCTCACATCCATACATGACCACTGGAAAAACCATAGCCTTGACTAGATGGACCTTTGTTGGCAAAGTAATGTCTCTGCTTTTCAATATGCTGTCTAGGTTGATCATAACTTTCCTTCCAAGGAGTAAGCGTCTTTTAATTTCATGGCTGCAGTCACTATCTGCATATTGTAGGGATATATAAAGTAAAACATTTAGCATCTTACCCATGTAGTTATTGTTCAATAAACAACAGCTATTGTAACATTTACCCATAACATTTCCAGTTGGATTATAACCTTTCCTACTAGTCTCTCTTTTTTAAATCATAAAATCCTTGAAGATAGGAGCTATCTCTTCTCCAAAGCCTATAGCAAGGTATCTGCCACATGGGTTCATCAAAAAAACTAAATGAAAGTGAAACAGATCAAATGGCAACCCACTCCAGTGTTCTTGCCTGGAGAATCCCAGGGACGGGGGAGCCTGGTGGGCTGCTGTCTATGGGATCACACAGAGTCGGAAACCACTGAAGTGACTTAGCAGCAGCAGCAGCAGCAGGGCCAGAAGGAAACTTTGGAGACAATGGAGAAAATGGCATCCAACCATGCGAAAAGTGAGTGCACTGCCCAATTCCTGTACATAGTAGGCATTTAATAAATGTTAGCTCTTGTGCCCTTTCCTCTCATTTTACAGAGACAGGATTGAGGTCCACAGAGGTGAAGTAATTGGCTCAGAGTTAAACAGCTTAGTCACAGAAGAGACAAGCGCTGCATCTTCTGGGCCAGCGAATCTTTTCATATAACATGCGAAACATGGGATGTGGGAATGACCCTTGACCCCAGCAGTAATAGGTTTACAAATAACTTCTTCTTATGGGAAGATAACTTCTTCTTATGCACTCAAGTAGGGAGGATAGCATCACGAACCTCATGGACCCATCACGCAGCTCCAAGTGTCAGCTCTTGGTCAGTCTGTTGTCATTAATAACCCTCTATCTGTCCCCCATCTTCCCCTCCAGAGTATTTGAGGCTAATCCTCAACATCTTATCAGATCCTAACTGCATTTCTCATGAAACTCTTTTTCAGGGGTTTCATCTCTAGAAAGGGTCAACTCAGTTGGAAAAGATTAGGATAAGGGGAAACCTCAATTCTTCTACTAAAAGATACTGGAAATCAGATTCTCAAAACACCACGACACTTGCACACCTCGAGAATCTTGCCCAAGTGAGCACGCCAAACCCACAGTCACCTCTGATTTGCCTTAATCTCTAGAGATCAGTAGATTTCTTCCCACTCACGTCTCTGCTGACTTTTCCTGTCTTTCTGCTCTCATTCCCAACCTGCATGAATCACCCTCTGTCATCATTCCCCCCACCCTCAAAAGGCAACTTCTTTGCTTTTCTTTGTACAGTTTTACTTCCTAAAATACTTGCTTTCTTCCAAAATCTATCAGTCCTTCAAGAACAATTTCAGGAACTTTATCTGACCTAAAGGCTTTTTTTTTTCAGATTATTTCACTATTTGAATGAAATGGCTTTTATAGTCATAGCACAGTTTTGAACTTATTTGTTTCAGTTTTATCAGTTTTGCCTCCTTAACAAGGTTGCAGGTTCCTTGATGGCAAGGATTCTGTTAAAAACTCTTTCTGGTGTTTCCTCTTATTTCTTCTGTCCCCATCCCAAGGCCAATTGCAGTGGAGAGCTCATACCAAATTGGTTAAGACAGTGCATTGATTAATCTTTGTGCACTCACATTTTGGTAGCATAGTCAAATCTATTCAGAGATCTTGCCCCAAATACCAAATTTGAATCTGATCTGCTCTCTTGATCCAACTTCCAATTTTCAAAAAAATGGAATGGAGGACATCATAGGGATGCAAACTGGAAAATCTGCATTGGAAATCTGCATTTATAGGAAAAGTTTCTTCAATATATAAATTACAGTGAGGGGAAAAAAGAAAAAATGAATGGCAGGGGCACAGATAAGAACTGGCAACCACAGTCTGTGAACCTTGTGCGGATTCTGATCCAAGTAAACAAACTGAACAAAAGGTATGACGGAGATAATTAAATGCTTAGTGGTAGTTTATGACGTGAAGGGCTTTACTTTTAATTTACCATTTGAAAAAAAAATTGTGGTAAAATACAGATACCAATATAAAATTTACTATTTCAATCATTTTTTCAGTTCAGCATACAGTTCAGTGGTATGGAGTATATTCACACTGTACTGCCTTTACCACCGTCCAGCCACAGAACTCTATTAATTCTGCAAAATTGTAACTGCACACATTAAACAATAACCCCTATTCCTGCCTCCCCCAGCCCCTGGCCACCACCATTTCACTTTTTGTCTCTATGAGTTTACTTCTCTAAGAAACTTACAAAAGTAGAATTATAAAATATTTGTCCTTTTGTGACTCTCTTATTTCACTTGGCATAGTGTCCTCAAGGTTCATCTAACAGCAGTAATTTTTAAGAGTAGAAACTATTTTGTGCTTTGTTTAAAAAAAAAGAGCCCTTATCTTTTAGAGATATGCACTGAAATATTTATGGATAAAATGATAGAAAGTCTGGGATCAGCTCCAAGATAACCTAGTTGGGGAGTGGCTGGGGGTACAGCTGAAATAAAATTAGCTGTAAGTTATTAATTGTCACAGCTGGGTCATAGGTACATAGGGGGCCAGTATAATATGTCTATTTTGATCTATGTTTGACATTTTTCATAATAAATTGCTTTTTAAAAAAGTATCTGGAAGGGAACGTGTGAATCATTGAACACTTCTGTGTCCTCTGTGGCTCTCTGCTCTTTTGCAAGGAGGACATCTGTGGTCTGGGAGGAGGATGGCCTGTGTTCTCCGTCGGGTCAGGCTGGGAGCCTGGGCAGAACTGCTTACATGGGCTCTCTGTGCCCACTGATACACTGCGAAGAGTGGATATAAATCAGCCAGCCCGCAGCTAACGCTTGATGATAGATTGATCTGGCTGTGCTGTGAGGTTCTGGGTGGAGGTTTAGAATCCAGGCACACAGAGTCAAGGGATTTGTGCCTTGGCCGTTCCTTGGGTGTGTGTATTGACGCAGCATTACCCAGCCTGGCCCACAATGGGGAATGAGAGGCCACCCTCCCAGGGCGCCCATCATGGGCTTGTCAGCTGTCAGAAGGCCTTCAGCCTGGAGTGGGGGGGAGCCTGGGGGCAGTGGGGTAAAGACAGCCTCAGTGTGTTAAGCTGGGAGCCAGGCTGGCTCATCCTAGGGAGCAGGAAGCACCCTGCTTCCCTTGAGGATTAACTCTTTCAGGCTCACAGAACTGGTTCAGTAATGATAAGCCCCGGTGGCCTTAGGATTTCCCCAGTGGGGTTTTTAACGAGCCAAGTCCACCCTGTGCTCTCCAATTTAACAGAACTGGCTGGTAAACTCAGCCAACAGCTAGGTTGACCAAGGTCTTTTTCTCGGAATAGCCCAGGTGTTCTCATGAAGGGATCGGTTGGGGCCTTCGGGATTGAGAGGGGACAACCTTATTAGAGACGAGTAGAGGAGCCCTTTAATCCTCATTCATTTCCAGAGCAGGGGTTGCAGTTTCTTGTACCCCAGCCCATCCGCTGGTCTTTTGTGTTCCTATCAAGTCTTAGTTCCTCGTTTCTAATTTGCTATGTAATTTCTCTTCAGGCTTGTAACTTCAGAGAAAAGGAGTAACAGTAAGCAAGTTTTAACTGACAGGTTTTGAAACCTGAAAGTTAAACATCTAGACAGGTTAGCAGTTGCATTGAAAACCCTTTAAAGAAGGTTGCAGTTGAACTGATTTCCAGCTTTGCAGGTGGCAGTGTTTATAATTGGGTGGCTCTGAAATGCAAAGAAAAGGTTTACTTTTATTTGCAAAATATCTCATCCCCACCCCTCGCCCCACCCCGCAGCAACACAGAAGATTGGAGAAATAGGAAATTTGTTAATTAAATATCTATAATTAAATAATCAATTTTTAAATTAAATACCACCTTGGGAGGTGTTAAAGATTTTGCCCCACTTTCTTTTAAGAAGAGAAGTAGTGATGTATCCGGCAACTGGACTTTCAAAGAAAAGGGACTTCCTGTGGTCCAGTGGTTAAGAATCTGACTGCTAATGCAGGGGACACAGGTTCGATCCCTGGTCTGAGAAGATTCCACATGCATGGGGCAACTCGTGCACCACAACTCCTGAAGCCTGGGGCCTTGAGCCCGTTCTCTGTAACAAGAGAAGCCTCCGCAATGAGAAGCTACTTACAGCTAGAGAGTAGCCCACCCCTCCACTGTAAATAGAGAAAGCCTGCAAGCAGCAACGAAGACCCAGAACAGCCAAAAATAAACAAATAAAATTAAAAGAGAAAAGAGAGGAGAATTGACACCTAAGTGTGTTGGTCAGTGGCTCCCACTCGAGAGAGAAATTTGCTCCTTGAGACTGTCAGAGCACCTTCAGTACCCTGGAAGTGATAATTAAGCCCTATATTAGCCTGGCATCTTGAAAGGGCTAACTTCCCTCTCAAGGCCACCCGGCTTAGGCTTACTTCTAGAGAACAGACTCCCCTCTCCCCTTTCCCTTTCCACAGCAACACCCCCCTACCTCTCTCCACCCTAGGCTGGAGTCCTTTGTCCCCTGGTCCTCTGCTGAGCTGGGGTTATGCAGCTCTGACCTTCCCAAAGGATTAGTGCCTTCATTTTTAATTGCATTGTTTTATTCGTTGGCCTCACCATGCAGCATGTTGGGTCTCAATTCCCCAACCAGGGGGTGAACCTGCACCCCCTGCATTGGAAGCATGGAGTCTTAACCACTGGATCCCCAGGAAAGTCACCCCACTAAGTGCTGTCAGAGACAGGCTGTCCTTGCAGTTACCCCAAGATGACAGGCTGATGGACATTAGCACACAGATTTGTCCTTTGTGGTTGCTGTGCTGTTATGAATAGTTAACTCTTACTAAAATGATCTACCCATAAAGCCAGGAAGGCACCTGCTATGCCTTGGAGCATTGACTTTGGAGTCAGGCACATGGGTTTGGATCCTGACCCTAACCTTTACTAGTTGTTTGATGCTATTTCGAACCCTAGACTTTAGTTCTTTCTCTGCAAAATGGGTTTGACAGGGAGCTGGGGCTTTCCATGGAGGAAGACTCAGTGAGAGCTATGGCTCAGAGCCTGGCTCTGAGTGAGTTTCAAACCCTGTTAGCTTTTGTTATTACTGGGAGGTCCTTACTCTCTGGCCCCTGCCTCCTTCTTCCCCCACCCCCAGGAATGCCCCCAGAGCTTCTCTGTGAGGTCTCTACAGGTTCATCCCCTACTGCGTTTCCAGCACAGTTTTGTGGGTGCGTTTATTACAGTCCTTTACCACATTGTATTGAAACTGTTTACCCCACCTTGCTGGTGTATGTCCTTCGCAGGTGGTGCTAGTAGACTAAGAGATAAAGGTTCGATCCCTGGGTCGGGAAGATCCCCTGGAGGAGGGCAAAGTGACCCTCTCCAGTATTCTTGCCTGGTGGATCCCGTGGACAGAGGAGTGTGGTGGGCTACGGTGCATTAAAATAGGGGGGCAATCAGTGAAGTGTAACTCCATTTGACTTCTTAAGTGTCTAGCTATTAGGCACGGTTTTATCTAACAAATGCTCACTGAATGTCTACTGTAAGCAATGATTTCAAGGAACACTTACAACAACCCCAGGAGGGGTTGTTACTATGACCTCCCCTCTTTCACAGGAGAGGAGGAGGTGGCTTGGAGCGGTCCAGTCAATTGCCCAAAGCCAACGACAAGTAAGGGAGCAGGGCTGGGATTCGAACTGAAGACTGTAAGAGCTGGGACCACACCCTCTTTCTCTTTGCATTCCTAGAAGCAAGCGCAGCTCCTGATACTTCAACACGCTGTTGCACTACAGTCGCGGTCACTCTTTGCCCTACCAAGCTAAAGACGATGCTGGTGAGTCTTAAGTCAGCTCTCTGTGCTTGGCTCTGTTTGTTCTCAGATCCAGGCCTTGTACTTTTCCTGATCTGCTCTGGACCACGCACAACAGGCTGATCTGCAGAGGCATTTTCCAGACTCCCTTGCTGACTGCCTTCCAGCTCTGTTCCGCCAACAGGAGGCTGCTCCGGGGGGAGCTGCAGCCACAGAGGAGGTGCAGCCAGGGCCAAAGAGGCCGCCTAAAACGGAAGTGAGGGGGAAAGTCGGACTTCTTTCCTCCACCTCCCCAACCTCCACCCGCTGCCCCCACTGACTGAACGTATCTGGATACCAGTGGCAAAGGGCCCTGAGAGACGGCGTTTGTGCAGGTCAGTTCACCTGTGACGCAGAGCGGAGAACACGTGTTCAATCGCTCAGATGTGTCCGATTCTATGTGACTCCCTGGACCATAGCCTGCCAGATTCCTCTGTCCATGGGATTTCCCAGGCAAGAATGCAGGAGTGGGTTGCCATTTCCTCCTCCAGAGGATCTTTCCAACCCAGGGATCGAACCTGCCTCCCCTGCGGCTCCTGCATTGCAGGCGGATTCTTTACCACTGAGCCACCTGGGAAGACTGCGGAGCAGGGCCTACCACAACCAGGGAAAGTGTCCCTCCTCTCTAAATTAGAATTTCTTCTAATCAGAAGCTTGGCTCCCATACACATAGAACATCCTTAATTGGGAAAAGCTCTCTGGAAATGAGAGGGCGGGGAGTTTAGTGGGTGGGGGGTAAGGGGCTGGGTGGGAAGCACAAATATTTCTTCGAGTGTTCTATTATTGGCATACATTTTTATTTACTGCTTGATTGGGGCTTGTGAAACAAACAAGTCAAAGGGATATGTGTTTTCAACTTGCACAATTAAAAAAAAACATCCATTTACCTTGTGAAAAACTGCCACTTAGCCTGAAGATGTTGTATTCACTTAAGACTCCCACTAGGGTGGTCATGGGAACATCATTCATGAATCTGTGGCAGAACGAGACTCGTCAATAGCTCGCTTAATAAATATAGATTAAAAGGATATCCAATATCTGCCTTAAACCCACAAAGGAATATAAATTTGCAGCAAGAGATCAAGACTCTAATGAAGGCAGCAGGAGATGGCTTTAAAGACAATTCCCTGTTGCAACTTGATGATGAAAATCAGTCTTAACTGTGCATTTAATTTCTTTTGTGGGTTCAGAGCACATCCCTGAAGTTTCATCCAGAGAAGGTTAATCATGACAGTCTTTGGAGCCTTCAAAGCTTCCACAATAATACTGGGTAGAGTTCATAAAAGATATTTGTGTGAATTAAAATGTTTTGCTTATTTTAAGTGAGGTGGTATTAAAAAAAAAAAAAAAGAACCAGAAGAAGTACCATCTTTGTAGAAATCCTTGAAGCAACTAACATGGGAAAAGATAGGGGATTATTAAGTACAAAGCATTCATTTGTTAAAAAATACCTTTCTCACTCTCCACAAAACCCATGGTCCCACAGCAAAATTCTATGCACTGAGTAATGAGAGGAATCTTTTATATTAAAAGGAAATAAAAAAGGAAGAATGACAACACTTCCCTGATGAGGTGGCTGAGACCTAGTTAAAGCAGGACAACATTTCAGAGGCCCGTGGCAGGTCCATAAAACCTGTGCCCTCTTTCTTGCCTTTTTCTCATTGATTTTCCTTTTTGGCCCTCTCCGTGCCTTCCAAGACCGGCTTAAATTGTCAAATAGGCCATACTTTATGATGTTTATCTTTGTTCCATGTACAACCTTGGTCCCATATCTCCTGCTCTTGCTTCCTCTTTATTTCTGAGGTGTTCACATGTTACTGTGCATAAGGACCAAATGAGAATTTGGGTTAATAATTCAAATTCCTGGGCCCTGGTGCCCATGATTCTCTTTCAGTAATTCCGTGTTGAGGCCCAGAGATCTGTAGTTTCATCAAATCCCTTAAGGATTTCTGTTGTATAAGGTCTTGAGATAAAACTGTCAGGTTATTGGATAAGATGTGACCTTTTTCCAGGATATTTTCATTGTATTGATGGAGGAAGGGATTTTTCAATTGTATCTACACGCACTGGGGGCTTCCCAGGTGTCACTAGTGGTAAAGAACCTGTCTGCCAATGCAGGTAGACATAAGAGATGCAGGTTCGATTCCTGGGTAGGGAAGATCCTCTGGGGGAGGGCATGGGAACCCATTCCAGAATTCTTGCCTGGAGAATCCCATGGGCGGAGGAGCCTGGCTGACTCTGGTCCATAGAGTCACAAAGAGTCAGACACGACTGAAGTGACTTAGCACGCACGCATGCACAGGCATCAGCCATCCACATGTCTAGAGAGGTTCTAGGTAGAGCAGAACGTCCTGGAAAATCCTGTGGTCAGGCCTGTAGTTTTTCTTGCTTTTTTTGCCCCAGCAGTGGGGGTGAAGAGGGGCCCCCAGAGGTCAAAGGGGGTTGTCTGTCTATGGTTTGAAATTCAAGGACTCAGAGAGTCCGTGACCCTCATTCTTTGGTAGGCTACTTTCCAGCTTTGATATATTTTTAAAATTTAAGATAAGCTAAAAAATAATCAAAACCTGTACTCAGAACTTGTCTTACACATAACAAATTTCTTCAGTAACATGAATGAAGGGAAATCGACTCTGGTTTCAAAAATGGTTCCCCTACGATCTGTCAGCGCACGTGAAATCCTACCATTACAAATGATGGCCTTTGGACCCTGGAAAATTGCTGGACTCAAAAAAGTCTCACTGTGACAATGCACACAATTCTGGGTCAATATTACCTGAAACTGGAGTCTGTGAGCCTTTTGGTGAGAGTCTAAGATGATTGGAATTGGGACCAAAAAGAATGGGGAGAAGAAGATAGAAGAAATGAGAGTTTTGCTCGATGCTGGTTTTGCTCTCAGGTGAGAAAAATGTCACCCTTCCCCCCTTAATCATTTGTACTGTTAGCAAATAAAAAAATTTAAGTTGACAGAAAAACAATAATGACAAAAAACCAAACTAAGTAGGAGTGACTCTTTGGATAAATTCCAGACAACAGAAATAATTCCTACAACACTGCAAATCAATTCTCCAAACTCTGAATAGTAATGTACATATCTTTTTACTGTATATGTATATTTTTTATATCAATATATAAGAAAGTAACAGTATATTTATGTTCACGCGACATAATACATATTGAAATCAATTTAAAATGTTACTTTAAAATACTGAAGGCAACTACAGTAAGGTTGAAACATTGGGTGAAAGTATTCAATATAAATTTAAATTGTGCAACTAGAAAGGGGAATTGGGGTGGAGGGTAAACTAGGAAATATAGGATTTACAGATATAAACTACTGTACATAAAATAGATAAGAAGCAGATTACTGTATAGTGCAGGTAACTATATTCAATGTTTTGTAATAAGCTATAATGAAAAAATCTGAAAAAATGATATGTAACTGAATCGCTTTTCTGTACACCTGAAACTAACAATATTATAAATCAACTATGTGTCAATGAAAACAAAAGAAACAGAAAACTTTGAGAAATATATATTTGAGTCATGCAAGTTGTTTTAAATTATGTCAAACCTTTGTAAGAGTGAAACATGGTCTTTCTCTTTTTTTAAATTGAAGTAAAGTTGATTTGTCTCCTTTTGAACAGTTGCAGAAGTAACGTTTTTTGAGGAACCACCGATCAGACTTCATTTTTCTCTTTATTCTCTTTTCCTGTCTAATTTCAGCCCTTCCTTCAGCGAGTACATAGTCTGCAAAAGTTACTCCCAGCAGAGCGCATACCAAGTTGATTTCTGAGCAGCACACACACTGTTAAGGGTTCTCTTTTCTGGTGGTGGCTCTGAGGAATCTTATGACCTTGGCAAGTTATCTTTGGATGCTTTGAATGCCCCACTGATAAAGTGGAGATAACCAGGCCCATTATTCAAAAAGGTTTTATAAGATACCATCTACAAACTTTCTTAAAATCAGGAAAAGAACATCTTACAAGTATCCTCCCTTTTCTCATTAGCATGACTGCAGTTAGACCTGGGGGCTTTAATTTGCCTTCAGTTCAGTTCAGTCGCTCAGTTTTGTCCGACTCTTTGCGACCCCATGGACTGCAGCACACCAGGCCTCCCTGTCTATCACCAACTCCCGGAGTTAATTTGCCTTAACAAATTATAATTTGTTAGTTTTATAAGAAGTGCTTGGTTTTGTCATTTGCTCTGAGACAAAGGGAAGGAAAGTCCCTCTAGCCCCCCAAATAATCACAAGAGCTATCTTATAACAGGCTGAAACTTCCTGAAAATGTAGTTTTTTCCCCAACCGTAGTAAAAGTTGATTTCTGAATAGAAATCACCTGTTTTGATAGTCTAAAATTTTGTGTATCATTCTAACCTCCATTTTTGAGCACTTGTTTTACCTTGAATCACAAGTTGCCAGATTGTGAAGGGTTCTAGTAAGATATGTTGCAACCACTGCTAACCAGCCATTCTGATTCCAGGCATTAAGACTGCAACAATCTGAGCCACATATGTTCTGCCTAATCAGATGGGTGTCTCCCTGCCACCCCCAACGCCCCTACTGCCACCACCAAGATGGTTTAGGGAATTTCCTTTCTCATTGTCTAGGCTCTAAGCAATGGCAACAAGAAGTGCAAACGAGTGTTCAACCGTGAATCTGGTTTTGATACTCTTTCCAAGTCCCCAAGCGTGTGCATTTGCTTGGAGAACTGCACACTCTGCAGCGGGCCCTTGCACATTTATACCCGTGCACGGCCTTAATGGGAAACATTTGAGTCTGGCTGCAAAGACTTGCTCAGTGTGAAATCTGTTCCTAACACAATGGTCAGATTGAAAGGAGTTTCATTACATGGCTGGACGTTTCTCCTTTCTTTGGGGAATATAAAAGGTGAGTGCAATACTTTCCAGTTTAACGTTACCACCAAACGTCATAATCTTAACCTCAAAATCAACTCCCAAATTTATACAGAGAACCAGAGGCCTTGAGCTGGCTGCAATTGCCTGTCTGATCTTGGTTAAGTTCCAAAAAAGCCAGGGAGAGTTCAAAGCAGGGCCAGGAGCAACTCCACACTTTAATCCACGCTCCCTTTTCCTTCTCCATCTTTAGTTTCCCTCTCTGTCCTCTGGTATGAACTATAGTATATATCTGTTTCAATAACCCTAGACACCATAGATTCTAGAACAATGAGGAACGCGTCTTTCCTTATTGATACTGACAGGCCTTTTGGTCAGAAAATGTCCCTCAATAGCTGTTAGAGAATTTGGTCATAAACCAGAAAGGTATCTGTTACAACTCTGAAGGCCGTTTTACTTCTAGCTCTCTGAATTCCACTGGATAAGGTTCGATTTTTTTGCCTCCTCCCCGCCTCCCCTGGCTGCCCCCCGACTCCCGACTTTCTTCAGAAACTCCTTTTGAGGCTTTGAAAGTGAAAGTGAAAGTCGCTCAGTTGTGTCTGACTCTTTGTGACCCCATTGACTGTAGCCTGCCAGGCTCCTTTGTCCATGGGATTCTCCAGGCAATAATACTGGAGTGGGTGGCCATTCCCTTCCCCAGGAGATCTTCCCAACCCAGGGATCGAACTCAGGTCCCCCACATTGCAGGCGGATTTTTTACCATCTGAGCCACCAGGGAAGCTTGAGGCTCTAGGATACAGGAAAGCAGTTGTGGCTTAAGAGAAATCAGTGCCTTTGGATTAGTTACTCTCCCTCATCTTCCCACCAAGAAATAAAGAAAACAGAAAGGACAATTACAAAGCCACACCAATAATAAAGCAAGAACGAATTCTTTAAATTCATTATTTGAGGTACTGTGCTTGGAAATTGAATAATGCCTTTTTTTTTTCCCCCAATCTAAGCAACCTAGATAGCATATTGAAAAGCAGAGACATTACTTTGCCAACAAAGGTCCATCTAGTCAAGGCTATGGTTTTTCCAGTGGTCATGTATGGATATGAGGGTTGGACTGTGAAGAAGGCTGAGCGCCAAAGAATTGATGCTTTTGAGCTGTGGTGTTGGAGAAGACTCTTGAGAGTCCTTTGGACTGCAAGGAGATCCAACCAGTCCATTCTGAAGGAGATCAGCCCTGGGATTTCTTTGGAGGGAATGAAGCTGAAGCTGAAACTCCAGTACTTTGGCCACCTCATGCGAAGAGTTGACTCACTGGAAAAGACTCTGATGCTGGGAGGGATTGGGGGCAGGAGGAGAAGGGGACGACAGAGGTTGAGATGGCTGGATGGCATCACGGACTCGATGGACATGAGTCTGAGTGAACTCCAGGAGTTGGTGATGGACAGGGAGGCCTGGTGTGCTGCGATTCATGGGGTTGCAGAGTCGGACACGACTGAGCGACTGAACTGAACTGAAGCATTCTGGATTTTATTTCAGTCCACTCAGAGTGTTGGAAGACAGTTTTCCCTTCTCTTTAGATTATTTTAACTCTAGCTAAAGAACACATCCGTTGAAATAAAAAAGAATTGATTTGCATCCTGACTTTGAGGTGAATGACTGCCTGAGTGCTGACTTAGCCTGAAATTCACTTCCTGTCAAATGGGCCACTTGGCGTAAATGAATTCAGCTTAAAATTCCTAATAACGTCACGAGCCTTGGCATAAATAAATGAAAGTGGAGATTTAATGCTGTACGGATAATGTCTTCTTTCCCAAGATTTAGGCCCTAGAACATTAACCAAACATACTTGACAAATAAATTATGAGAAAGAGGAATGAAAGGGACAGAATGACATGCTAACACAAGTGGTAGTGATGACAGTTGCGTGTGGCCTTGCTCCCACGTCACCCAGGGCCCGAGTGAGTCCTCTACTTGCTGAGATAAACATTCCCAATCTGCCATTTTTGCATCCCTCGCCCCGCCAGCTCCTGAGTTTGGGCAGGAATGGAAGGGAGAGCCAATATGCTCATATTTTCTTTGCAGAGCTCCTGAGCATCTCAAGAAGAATGTACAGGGTAGAGTCAGGAATGTCTGATAACACAAATGCAAGGAAGGCCTTATATTTGCATTATATTCATACCACATGTTTAATTTTTGTTTTCTGCAATGCGATGTTGACATTTCCCCATTGAGAGGGGACGTTCCCTACCTTTGGACCTGAGAAAATCTTTGTAACTGGGGCAGAATGCAGTGGAAGTGGTAGGGTTTGACCTCTGAGCCGAGGTCATGAAGGGTCATGTGGCTTCTGTCTGGCTCCCTCTCTCTCAGGATGCTCACCTCGGGAACCCAGCTGCCACGTGGTAAGGAAGCCCTGGCCACTTGCAGAAGCACTCATAGGTGTTCCAATCCACAGTCTGAGCTCAAAGGTGGTCCTAGGCAGGGCGAGGAGGGGAGAAAGGAGGCCGGGGGTTGGGGGGAGATGGAGGAGCCCGGAAATCACCCCTAGTGTGCTCACTAGCCAACTGGCAATGTCTCTACTGTGCTCACTAACTGACATAGGGAGACTGAGCTTTCAGTAGCTTTGCTCCACAGTCCCATGGATCTGTCTCCTGCTTCAGCAGTGTTTGGACAGAATGGACCCAGGGATGCCCCTCGCTGCAGCCTCTGACCACCCTCCAGACTCTTTTCGCAACCTTCAGAATCAGCCACTCAACTGTCCTCGATCACTGGGACCAGCCAACATGGCTTTTTGAGCTTAACTCCCTATTACCCACCAACCATGAGCTCCCAGATTCATCAGAATTATTTCACCTAGGTAGAGACTGCTGTCAACCGCCTGGTCAACCTGCATCTGTGGGCCTCTTTCACCTGTTTCTCCCCGGGGTTCTATTTTGACCATGACAATGTAGCTTCGGAGGGTGTGGGCCCCTTTTCCATGAATGGGCCAAGAAGAAGCACCCAGTGTCTCTTGAATAATGCAAAACCAGCGCAGTGATTGCACCCTCTTCCAGGATGTGCAGAAGCTTCTCGAGAGAAGCACGGAAAATCCAGGATGCCATGGAAGCCACCCTTCTCACAGAGAAGAACTTGAACCAGGCCATTTTGGACCTGTGGGCCCTGGGTTCTGCCCGAGCAGACCCCCACCTCTGTGGTTCCAGGAAAGCCCCATCCTGGATGAGCAGGAGAAACTCACGGAGAAGATGCGCGACCACGTGACCAACCTGCACAGGCTGGCCGGTTCCCAGGCTGAGTTGGGTGAGTACCTCATGGAAAGTCTCACCCTTCAACATGACTTGGAGTCTGGAGCCTGGCCGCCTTTGAGTGAGCCTTCTGGGGCCAGGGCTTCTGTCTGAAGTCCTTCTCTGCAGCCCATAGGCAGCATTTTAATCATCTTGAAGCCCTCTGGACCAAGCAGAAACAATAAAGATTTTTGCAGGGGCAGAAAAAGGGAGAGGGGGCATATGGAATTCCCCATTTGTTCTAGAAGCTGAGATACTCCTAGGAACAGACAGGGTCTCCTCCTCGCTAAAGGGGATGCCCACACCCTTTCTCTCTGGGTATGCACCGCTGCCTTGCTTCTATCTCATCTCAGCAAGCCATTTCTCTATGGGCTGTCCCACTTGTCGTGCTATGTCTCTAATAATAAACTTTGCATCTGCATTTGCAAAAAAAAAAAAGACAAAACAGCCCCCTTCTCAGTTCCTGCTGGAGAAGACTCCGTAAATTTAACTGTAAATTTGACTGAGCCTTCCACGACTGGGAGAACCAAGCTCAGATTTTCTATAATCCTGACCAAGTTTTGTAATTATAGTGAACACATGTCACGGGAATTAATTTGTTCTTTGAAATAGAGTTCCCCTTTGTTACAGATGAATAAACAAAGCCTAGGGAAGCTGATGGTGATTCTCCTTCTTGTGACTCCTGGGGATGATGGCTAAGTCATCTTTGCCCCTTATGTTTGACTATTTCCATAAAATCACCGGGGTCTGCTTCCCCGTGCTTGCTAAGTCGCTTCAGTTGTGTCCGACTCTTTGCAACCCCATGGACTGTAGCCCACCAGGCTCCTCTGTCCATGGGATCCTCCAGGCAAGAATACTGGAGTGGGGTGCTATTTCCTGCTCCCAGGTAGACAGCCACTTATGCTTAGTTACTTACACAGCAGACACTCCTGACCAGAAAGCACTTGCGTGGAAACTTACGAAGATCCCTGCTTTCTTTCCCCATTTGGTTGGGCAAGGTGCCCCTCCTCTGTCCCATGGTGCCCTCCTTGCCTTACCCCCTGGTGCTGTGCCTTCTGCTCTCACAGGACTGCCTTACCTTGCTGGATGGATATCCTTCGAGGGTAGAGAGAATGTGAGCTTCTTTTCTGGATCCAAAGATCCAAAGTAGTGTTCTAGGCTCAGAATAAGTCCACAGTGAAAGTCTGGGGAATGTTGAATGAATGATACATGCCCGGGTGACACCACCCCTGACTCCGTCCCCTGTTAGCATCCTGTGCTGTGTTTTCTTGGCTGTCCCTGCTCTGGGAAATAGGGATGGTGCAGAGGAGCTCCTCCTTCTAGGATGGATTTGCTGCCCAGCTGCACTGACAGGTCAGAAGAAAGTCCTCAACTGTCAGCTCCTCCAGGGTCTGCTTTATCTGCAGAAAGCCACCTTGCTCAATTTGTTATTGTTCAGTTGCCAATTCATGTCCGACTCTTTGTGACCCCATGGACTGCAGCATGCCAGGCTTCCCTGTCCCTCACCATCTCCCAGAGTTTGCCCAAGTTCATGTGCGTTGAATTGGTGATGCCATCCAATCATCTCATCCTCTGTCACCCTCTTCTCCTTCTGCCTTTAATCTTTCCCAGCAGCAGGGTCTTTTCCAACGAGTTGGCTCTTTGTATCAGGTGGCCAAAAAATTGGAGCTTCAGCTTTAGCATCAATCCTTCCAACAAGTATTCTGGGTTGACTTCCTTTTTGATCGACTGGTTTGATCTTCTTGCAGTCCAAGGGACTCTCAAGAGTCCTTCAGCTCTCTGCCTGCTTTATGGTCCAGCTCTCACATCCGTACGTGACTTCCTTACTCAAGGCCATGCCATATTCTGAATCCCGTGACTTAATACAAGAGGAGGTAAGAGTGGCTCTTGGTCCAATGGGGTCCAACTCACATGGTACTCTTTTACTCTAAAACTCCCTGCCTGGTAAACTGAAGAGTTTCTGAGCCTACATCACACTTCAGCTCCCTATTTGCCCATTTTCATCATCCCATCTTCTTTTCACAGGTGCTGGTCCTCAGTAAAAATTTTATGCTGCAAACTCCATCTCAGTGTCTTCCTCTGGGGAACCCAACCCACAAGGAATTTTTGTCTTTAATTCGTTCATAAGGCTCTTTACCTTTGGTCAACTTAACTGTTTCTGAGTTAACTTACAATGTTTATTTTGTGAAGTTTTAAAAATATTCACTTCTGATTATGGCTCAGGAGACAATTGATAACTCCAAAGGAAAGCTGGGCATAATATCCATGGAGAGCTTACTTGGAAAGGTTGGTAATGCCTTTTTCATTGACACTTTCATTCAGCTGAAATTAGACAGTTTTGTGAGATCCCTGCATTGACTGATAATACTCTCAGATTGCTGGTTTTCTTTTTTCTTGATTACTATTCTGCTGATCTGGATTACCAAATGCCTTGCAGAGAAAAACTGCTTCAGCTGACAGATATCAAGTTCAAACCAATGAGTCCCACTTCTCTGAATTTTGCCCCCTCAGGCCCTAGGTGCCTTGGTACCACTCTGATGCCCTCAAACAGCCTCTTCTTCCCCATCTTGATGTTTTCAATTGTTCTTAGGGGGAGTGTTACTCTGTTACAAATTAATCTGCCACAGCTGGAGGCAGAATTGTTTAGGATCATCTTCTTTCCAACTCACTAATCTTAACCAACAGAAGTGATTTGAAAGAATAGATGTTATCTTTTGTAAAGAAGGGGAACTCAGATCAAAAGGTTATTAGAGGAAAAAATATAATATTGAGCGAGTTCTGGAGAAGTGTGGATTACTTTTCAATCAGAATTTTCTCAGATTCATCCTCAGTTAGGAAAACATGGCTTTCATTTACCTATTGTTGTTGTTTAGTTGTTAAGTCAGGTCCGACTCTTTGCGACCCCATGGACTGTCCTTCACTAGCACCCTGAGTTTGCTCAGACTCATGTCCATTGAGTTGATGATGCCATCCAACCATCTCATCCTTTGTCACCCCCTTCTCCTCTTGCCCTCAATCTTTTCCAGCATCAGTCATTTCCAATCATTTACCCATGAATGCATTCATATTTTATTTCTTCCTGTTATTAGTTTTTATTTCTTTATGTTAGTTTTTCTAATTCCATCACTTTGTACCACAGAAAGTTATCAAAAGTTAAATTTTTGAGTTAAAATCCTTTATTTTGAAAACATTTTAACTCTCAAGTTAACTCTCAATTATTTACAGTGAAATATAGGGGAAATTTGCATTCATAATTCAAATCAATGAATAATTTAAAAATTTTACCTTTGGTTTTGAATGCAGGTCATATTTTACTTGTTAAAGATTTATCTTCCTGATAATATTTTCCTTAAATATGTTGACTTTTAAATCTATGTTTCTTGGCCAAACAACATTTCTTTTTTGTCCTGTGTGTCAGAGTTAGCACGTTCTTTTAAGATTTTATGCATCAGTTGTATGACATTCTACTGTCTTCCATAAGATACTCCACAATTATTATAGTAATTGGCGTCTTTTGTAAATATTAATCTTTTTGGCTGTGCATACAGTTAAATTTTCTTTTCCTTCTTTCGGTCTATAATAAGATAATAACAATACTGTGAGTCTCCATTGTGTTAGTTTCATATTCAAGGAATATCAAAGATTCCACAGTCAGTGTCAAACCCCTGGTGAGTAGTTGGTGAAGATCTCTCCTATCTAGATGGAGATGAGGCAATCCTCAGAGAGGAGAAAAAGCCAAACAAAGGAAGAGAAAGCCTCTCTGAGCAGATTAGGGCAAAATGCAGGTCTATTGACATATGCTAGCTAGAAGAATGACCTTCCTCCAACCCCTTGCTGGGATTCTGCACCTCTGAGAAGGAACTGGAACAAAAGCGATTCAGTTAGGTGTTTCTCTTATGGCGCGTCCCACTGATATTGTGACTAATATCGCTTACCTGGTCAAACAGGCTGTCTTGCTCAACTGGATCTGATTCTTGCCAAGAACTTTATTTTCTTACTCTGAAGAACAGTGACTATGGTTTTCTGATTTGTACTCAATCTTATCTAGTTAGCTGGTAGTTCTTCCATTAATTAATTCATGCATAGAGGAGCCACTCATTTACCCGTGCTCCATCATATAGAGTGTACAACATGTTCTGTTTTTAAAACTCACCACTCCCCTGCCTTCTTCCTCCCTTCCTTGACCTGTCACACATTTCTCACTGGCAGCCCATCAGACCCTAGGGCAAAAGCCTAATGATGACTCAGGAAAGGAAAGAGAGCTTCTCTTGTAGTCCAGTGGTTAAGAACCTGCCTGCCAGTGCAAGGGACAGGGGTTTGATCCCTGCTCTGGGACGCTGCCACGTGCTGCAGGGCATCTAAGCCTGCACGCCATGACTACTGAGCCAGCACTCTTGAGCTCACAAGCCACAGCTACTGAGCCTGCTGGTCTAGAGCCCGTGTTCCACAAGAGAAGCCACTGCAACGAGAAGTCCATGGACCCCAACTAGAGACTAGCACCCACTGGCCACAACTAGAGAAAGCCCACACCCAGTAATGAAGACCCAGTGCAGCCAAAAGTAAACAAACAAATAAATCTTTAAAAAAAAAAGGAGAAAGGAAAGAGAAGCTCATTCCTGAAGCTGCTTCTGTCCAACCCCTCTTGGTTCCCCAGTCTCTGTTCTGATTTGTGTTCTAGTTCCCAGGCCCTGCTCCCATGACTTGGCTGTTGAAGAACCCATGATACATCAACTAATTTTTCTTTGCAAAGTGAATTTCTCTTTGAGTCTCCGATGTTCACCTTTAATGCCTGAGCTGTATTTGGCCTTGTCAGTCCATAAAGAGTCAAAGTGAACACAGAGAAAGGAGCTGGAGGAGAGAATGTTTTCGTTCTTCATTTCTCATTGCTCTAAACAGTGAAGAGCTTTAGAAAACTTCTGAGGGATTCTACACTTCAGAGACAGGACATCCGGGAGAAGTTATTGGACCGTGTTGTGTTTTGTAGCTGACGAGGGAGAAGAGAGACTTTGGTCATAGGGAACAGATGGTGGTGATGGGACAGGAGGGCTCGGGCTAAGCCTGGGACCATCAGAAGAAAAGAAAAGGCTTATGGAGTACCATCTGTACCAGCTCACACATGCACGATCTAATTTAGTATTTCCAAATGTCTTCCTTGGAACACTAGTCCCAGGAGATGTTCTACAAGAAAAGGAGCCTGGATTTAAATATGTTTGGGAAAAGCTGCAGATCACATTCTTGTCTGAAGAAGTCCTGCAATAAGAAATCAATTGAATCTCTCCCTCGCATCTCATTAGCAGGATTGCTGTGTCAAGAAGTCTGGTAGATACTGCAAATTTGCTTTCATTTCTCTGTCCACACAAGGACGAATGAGACCTCCTTGTGACCCAGCATTTTCCCACTTTGGTAACACTTATTAGGCTTCCCAGGTGGCTCAGTGGTAAAGAATCTGCCTGCCAATGCAGGAGACACCGGTATGATCCTGGGTTGGGAAGATCCCTTGAAGTAGGAAATGGCAACCCACTCCAGCATTCTTGCCTGGAGAACCCCATGGACAGAGGAGCCTGGTGGACTACAGTGCATGGGGTCGCAGAGTCAGACTTGACTGAGGGACAGAGCACACACACACACACATTAATATCCCATAGAGCTTACGTTCTAGAAAACACAGGCTTGGTATACTGGTCAATTTTTAATCTTCCAGCTTGTATACGGTGCAGTGTACATCACTGTCCTTTTTCTATATATGAGGAATGGAGGCTTAGAAACTTGACCACTACTTATAAGGTTGACTCTCTCTATCCCCAACCTGCTTGATACTCAGTCTCTCCACCCCACCTCCAGGGCAGATTCTAGTAGAGGCTATTCTTGGAAAAGCATTGACGCCTGCTGCTGGTGCTTAAATTCTGTACATCCCCCAACGAAAGCACTGTGACCTGCACAATGGCTGGATTTCTATGGTCTTTTTAGGACAGTGTTTTTTTATTTCTGGTAGATTGCAGGTTTTTAGTTATTGTAATTTTCCCTTGTGATTCTATACCATAGAGCAGAGTTTTAATGATAGTGATAATAATAACCACCACAACTGATTGAGCATCCACTGTATTCAGGGCACTTGATACAAATCGTCACTTGTCACAACAATCCTGCAATAGAGATATACTTCCAGCAAGGTATGCTCATCTTTATTTGAAGCTCTGAAAGGTTGTGACTTGACCAAGGTTACACTGAACTAAGATTCACCCAGTTTTTTCTGACTTCTCTGCATCATACTGCCTTTTTTTGAAAACGTGTTTTGAGTCTCCACCAATAACCAATGTTTAGAACACTCCTGCTTGCACAATTCAAGGTTGCCCAAATCCCAAATCTTAGTGACAATGACTGGTTGCCTTTGTCTCCAGATATGATTCTTTTTATCCCTGTTTGCTTAACTATTGATGAAGGTCTGCTTTGGCTTAAATAGAGTTAAGCTATGAGATAGACAGACTTCCCTGGTGGCTCAGATGGTAAAGCATCTGCCTACAATGTGGGAGACCCAGGTTCAATCCCTGGGTTGGGAAGATCCCCTGGATGAAGGATATGGCAACCCACTCCAGTACTCTTGCCTGGAAAATCCCATGGATGGAGGAGTGTTGTTATTCTTTCCCCCCTTTATCCCTTGACACTTCCTCTCTCTTTTCTTCTTATCTCTATATTCTTATCTCTTCTTATCTCTCTATTCTTCTCTTTCTGCTTTTATTTTTTTATAAGGCTGGTGAAGTTTGGTCTTCTCCCAGAATATAACACCTGTGCCTTCTGCCCTGCTGGGCACCAAACAAAAGACCTTGTGAAGTACATCAAAATGGCAGGAGAGGGACATGGTGGTCCAATGGTTAGGACTCCATGCTTCTACTCCAGAGGCTTGAGTTCAATCCCTGGTTGGGGAACTAAGATCCCACATGCTGGGCCTTGCGACCCGCCCCCTCCAAAAAAAAAGGCAGGAGAAAGTTGGTGATTCTCAATATTTCCATCCTGCTACCCTTCTTCCCCCAAATTTCTCCTCCTTATCCCATCACCCAATGTTTCCGACATTTTCCTTCACCTTCTTCCCTTCCACCCAGATAGGGAGCTATTCTTTCTAAGAGGTGGGGGATGGGGGAGGATGGTCAAGGCAGAGGGCAGACCAGGTGGGGGACACCGAGGCCAGGACAGGAGAGGGAAGGTCATTACATGGCAGAGAAGGCTGAGGACATGCAGCTGAAATCCCCAGAAGGGATGGCGAGGAAGCAGAAGAAAGAGCAATGGAAAGAGAAAGAGACAGAGATCAGAAGACCGACAGGGAGCCTGCAGGAGAGGGAGGCCAAGGAGCAAGCAGGACCAGGTGCGGGCAGGTTGACCACACAGACGTTTCGGAGAACAGAAGGGCAGTCAGGGAGGAGAGCCAAGGCCACACTGGGTCGACTGTGCGTGTGTGTTTTCTAAGGATTAAGGATGAATCACTGTTTTCATCAGCATCAGTGCACATGCCATATGTTAGGTGTTGCTGGAGTGGAAAACACGTTGTGCTGACTTAGAACAGGCTCGACAGCCTCCCACTCTGCCCTGCTGGAGGCCGGGGACAGCGCCCCGTGGGTGTAGATTCCCCCAGAGGTGAGGTAACGCTTCCCAGGCGTCTCCTGGTGCATGATCCTCCTCTAAAGTGAAACCCAAACCAATATAAACGCTGTGAACCATCCTTGACTGCTCAAAGGTTAGAAGAGAAGTGGGGGTCGCTGCTCCACTAATGACAGATTCCACAGTCAAGACTCAATAAACACTTGGTAATTAATTACAGAGAAAAGGAACATGATAGCAATTTAGGTCGGAGACTCCTTTGAAAATCTGATGAAAGCTATGGACGCTTTCCCCAGAAAAAAAAGTTTGTCTATTGCCAAGGCAGGAGACGTAAGAGACACGGGTTCGATCCCTGCGTCAGGAAGATCCCCTGGAAGGAAGACATGGCAACCCACTCCAGTGATCTTGTCTGGAGAATCCCAAGGACACAGGAGGCTGGTGGGCTACAGTCCATGGGGTCACAAAGAGTCGGACACAACCGAAGCAAATTAGCATAGCACAGCACATACCGATTTTATTTATAACATCATGATGCTCATTAAAGCACTAAAGCCAGAGCCAACGGGACCCCTGGACCCCGAGTGAGAAGTCCTGACTTAGAGCATATGAAATACCTTTGCATCCGTGAACCATGGATCCAACCAAAACCCCAGAAGTTGGGCAGGTGCTGCCAGCATCGGGCAGGGGAGGAGGCTGGGTGAGAGGTGGGGAATTTGCTCCCACACCAGCTACAAGGCAGTAGGGAAGGGAAGCTAAAACTCACAGCTCTGAGGCCAGGCTTGTTCCATTGCCCTTTGAAAATCTCCAACTTACTGTTAGAAAGACAGATTTTAGTTTTAACTTTTTATAGTCGTCATGGCTGTTAGAAAAGGGAGATGTTAGATTACACTTCTTTACCTTTGACTGAACCAATGGCTCATCTTCCAGTTCAACTACACTTATTACAGTTGTTGCATCTCTCCCCTCGTCAGAAAAAAACCTACCTGTCATGGGGTCCACGAATGATTGGAGGACAAATGCTGCACGTCGCAGTTAACAGGAACCCCAAAATGTAACCTGGATATGCTGATGTCTGCTGCAGCCTTCTAACCAGCATACAGGCCAGACAACATTCCAGCCACTTGCCAGTCTGAAAACTCTTCTTGTCAAGCAAGGCATCCATCTCCTGCAGGGTTTAACGATAGAACAGTGTATGCTGGTAACGGGTGAGCCATGGAAAACAACTATGATACTGCATGAGAGTTTCCTTTCATCAGATGATAAGCTAGTGTGAGTTTACACATTGTTTTGTTGGGATTTTAACAGGTTTTGGTTGTTTGTTTTGGCTTTGGAATATCCATATTATAACATTCTGTGTGCTCAGATCTCAAGAATTTATAACTAGAGTTGTAGCTCTCAATTTATGATGTGCATGAAATTCCCACTTGGGGGCTTCTTAGAAACTCTTGGACTCCAAGCACTAGGCTAAATGCTTGATTTTATAGGTCAGGCATGGGTTGGAGGTCTGCAGTGTAAGAAGTGCCAGGAGTGAGTTTGTTGCAGAAAGTAGGAGGATGTGCTTTGAGAGACTCTGACTTAGAGGATTAGAGAGGCACTTAGTCTATATCTCTGGAGTATTGAGTCTCATCCTGGGATTCCTGATTTATTATTTTTCTACCCTGGACTTATCAAGGCTGATGAGCTCCTTGAGGGCAGAGACAAATGTGATGCTCATATTTCTGTTCTGAATCCTGACACAATTACTGGTAGTCGACTACATGAGAGAATAGAAGTGATAGTTAAAATGTCAGAGGATGAATACTAATATGTTGAGATATTTCAATTTCACACTACAATCATGAAAACGAAATCTTTACTTAGCCCGTAGAAGTCCCGCTTGCCATAAAGTCTTAAAAGGAATAAGTTTAAGCGCTCAGGGTAATTCACAACTTTCTGTCCTTCACCCTGCTTTTTGGATGTTCATCTACTTGAAGTAAGACATTTCCCGCTGTTTTGGAAAACATGATTTGGAAAACAGCAACTCTGTGTAACTATTTACTTTGTATAGGTGTTGTGAAGGATAAAAAGAAAACCACAAGATTTGAGTCCCATCTTCCAGGCGATTACAGTCTGGTAGGGGGAAGAGGATGTCCAAGCACGTGGGTATCTACACACCAAGGCAGATACAGTGCTGGAGATGGAGGGCAGGTGGGATCCAGGCTATTAGTTAGAATTGTCTGGAGGTTGAAGAGATTATTCCAGGATTGATTAAAAGCAAGAATGTAAAAAAAAAATTTTTTTTAGGTAGGATTGTGGATTTATAAACATCTGATAGTTTTTGTCAGTCTAGCACTGTTTTTCCTTTTTCTGGATTCAACACCTCCTTTTAAATACTTTGGAGGACTCCCCATTCCTCAGGCACATGGTCTTGGTGGTGCTGGCCTTTCTCTGGACAAGGAGTGACATCCAGTTAGACTAAACAGATTCTGTTTCCCTGGAATGTGGAACCTGAACCTACTGCAGCCATGAAGTTAAAAGATGCTTGCTCCTTGGAAGAAACGTTATGACCAACCTAGACAGCATATTCAAAAGCAGAGACATTACTTTACCAACAAGATCTGTACAGTCAAAGCTGTGGTTTTTCCAGTGGTCATGTATGGTTGTGAGAGTTGGACCATAAAGAAAGCTGAGCACTGAAGAATTGATGCTTTTGAACTGCAGTGTTGGAGAAGACTCTTGAGAGTCCTTTGGACTGCAAGGAGATCAAACCAGTCAATCCTAAAAGAAATCAGTCCTAAATATTCATTGGAAAGACTGATGTTGAAGCTGAAGCTCCAATACTTTGGCTACCTGATGTGAAGAGATGACTCACTGGAAAAGACTCTGATGCTGGGAAAGATTGAAGGCAGGAGGAGAAGGGCTCAAAAGAGGATGAGATGGTTGGATGGCATCACTGAGTCAATGGACATGAGTTTGAGCAAACTCCAGGAGATAGGGAAGGACAGGGAAGCCTGGTGTGCTGCAGTCCATGGGTTCATAAAGAGCTGGACATGACTGAGCAACTGAGCAACAACAGTTTTGAAGATAAAACCACTGGACCTGAATTCTCCTGATGGTGGGATCCTAAAGATGCTATTTTTGTGCTCCTGCCCAGGAAAGATGGAGGGTGAACAAGTGGAGATCAGACTTAAGGGACTTAAGAGTTTGGGGAGGTAGAGGGTTCCCGGTTACTGGAGGTTTTCTTGTCTTGGCTGGATGGCCACTTGGTAGGGATGTTACCTAAGAGATCCAAGCATTAGATGAAATGACCTCGAAGTTCATCTTCAACCTAAAATTCTGAAACTCTTGTTAGTCATGTACTGTCAGTGACTGATCCCCAGAACATATATCCTAGGAATCCAGGATTATCACAGCACATGTGATGAGAAAGGCCCATACATGAGTTATCCCGGGCTTGTTTGTGGTGCCTTTAACAGCACCTCTGCTGTTAAAGGATCTCAACCCTAAACATGTAAACCATGCCATAGGATTTGGGCGAGTGTACATCTACTTGGAGAAAGAAAATTTTGCTTTTCCTACATGAGGCAATAATTTGTAAGCCATATGTGCTATGACTGGCTTTTAAAGCAGCAGTCGCTGTAATAAAAAAGTCAACTTATGGGAAATTTCAACCATCTCTCTGCTCAGTTCTTTCATTTCCAGTGGGGTTTGGCTGGGGCCTTGAGAAAGAAGAAAATTTTCATAGTAGCAGTCATTGAAAACCAAGCTGTTATAGTCATGAATGAGGTTGAAGTAAGAAACAGGAACATTGAGATGAATTTATAATTTATTTCAATGCCTTACATTTTCAAAGGGTGTTTTAAAATTTTTTTTTTCCCCTAAATATCAACTTACCTACCCACAAAGCTTGTTGTTGTGTGTTCCTGGATTGGCAAAGAAAAACACTGAGGGCCTGCTTAGGACCATTAAGGCTCCTACTGATAGGTTACAAATCAGCCTTTACATTTATGCTCTGCAATTTATAATCATCTGCCAAAGACGATCCAGAGCAGACCATCATTCTATCTTAGCACATCAGTGAGAGCATATGTAAAATACAACAGTATATATAATCTCAAGCTTTTGTGTCAAGGTGGGTCGCCATTCAGCAAGCCCATGGGCATTTGTAGGATGCTAATCATGGCACAAGTTAGAATTTGGTGGGCTGTCTCACGAGCCACATGGCTTCTTCTGGAATCTATAAGATGCGAAAATGACAGAGAGGACAGGGCTAGTATCAATGTGGGTTCAATGAACATTTATTGAGCACACATCATATGCTGGGTGATAAATCAGCATGGTCCCCACTGTTGAACTCAATCCTGCTGGAGAGACCAACACATACAAACAACCAACTGCGAGTCAAGGTGGTTAGGAATGCATATCTGTAGTCTGATCAGCAAGCTCTTTGCCAAGGGCTGAGATGGGTGCTCTGATGATTTCTACATAAGAGATGAAATTGTCTCGAATGCCGGGAGAGAAGCTGGGGAAGGGTATCCTAAGCAGAAGGAATAATACCAGCAAAGGCCTGGAGATATGAGCACATGTGGCTTGTTCAGAGGATGATGGGTAATCTGGAGCTGTGCTACTTGAAGCATGTATAGCCCCCAGACAAGCAGTGTTTTCATCATCTGGGGATTTTGTTAAAGGCAGATTCCTTATTTAGTACATCTGGGGAGGGCCCAAGATCATGCATTCATTTCTTACAAGTTCCTGGGTGATGCTGCTGCTGCTGGTTCAAACATAGGGTCTAAGAAGCAAGAACCAGAGCGTCTGAGCGTAAGGTGTGTGACAGTCAATGCCAGGACACAGAGCAAAGGTCATATGTGCAGTTCGGAGGGGTGGGCAGCTGACCCTGTAGGCAATATTTTTGGGGTAAGGATACCTGAGTCCTCTTTTTACCTTTGCCATTCTCTCCCTTTCCAGATAGGTATCATTTCATAGGACGGTTCATTATAGTCACTCATCTTGAACTACTTTGAATCCCCTGGCGAAGAGGTGTTACTGAATGACCCGAGTACCCTGGTGCTTGGGAGGCTGGAGGGACCTAAAAGAAACGACTAAACAAACACTGCGTGGTGTTAAGACACAAAGCAGATGGCCTGTGTCCCAGCACACTTGACCCGGTGCCCCAACCTGCTGGAACAATTGTTCATTTATTCACTCAATCATTCAAGCCCTCGCCTAGCTCTGTGTGCTCCGTCCTGGGGGCCTTGGGTGGGGAGTGGTCGTGGGACGGTGAGGAGAGGAAAAGGGTTTGAACCCAGACTTGGAAAGCAATTTTCTTTTAGCCAGGTAACTCTCAGACAGAGTGAAAGAAAACAAACCAAACCAAAACAGGGTCTGGGTTACATGTAGAGTTTGGATAACTATAGGATAGGCGTTCAGTATAAAGGACTGATGAGGTGTTACTGAGAGGTGGAGGGTTGATGTACACAGCTGTGGGCAAAGCACAGCCTGGATTTCTTAGCTGTTCTGGAAGCACAATAAGAGGTCATTAGATAAGATCTAATGTAATCAAGACATGGCCCAGCACATCATCCCAGAAGCATGACAGAATTTTATCTTGACCCATACTTGGCCTAACTTATAATCTTAGAAGAATTAATGATACCTAGATGGATAAGATTTCTTTTTCTTCTTAAAAAATTATTATTATTTGGCTTTCAGTCTGACTAAGGTGGAAAGGACCTGACTGTTTGCCAGAAAATGGATTGCTAGCTGATGGGAAGAGAAATACAAGAGTGATTGGGATTCCCCCCTACCCACCAGTCCACTCAGACAAAATAGAGTGTGAAAGGAATAAAAGCTGAAATCTTTTTCCTTGTGAGAGGGCTCTCATTCGCTTTATTGAATAGCAACTTCGGGCCAGGTACTTTTCATAGGATATTCCACTTAATCCTCAAACAGCCTTACGATCAACTTCATAATTAATATTTTTTTATTCTTGCTCATGACTAATATTTTATAGTTAATAAATTGAGACTCAGAAAAAATAAAGTAGCTTGCCTAAGGTGTCACAGCTGGTAAGCTGCAGAGTCTAATTCGAGTCTAGCTCTCCCTGGCTGCCCAATGCTACCTGTCTTCTGGTACAATACCAATCTGTGTCATACACACTTCCACTTAAAAGACATGGAATACAAAACGAATGATTTTAGGAGCAAGCCACGGTCCCTGTACTAGTGGATCTAATGACATCATCTGTCTCAGGGATGTGGGAAATTCTCAGTGAATTCCTGGAAAAGTTTCTCACTGAGAAGGGGGAGTGTCATCTTAAACCCCTATAGAGGCTTTTATCCTTCTAGGAAAGGTTAAGACTTGGTAATGTCCATAGTGTCTTAAACCCTAAGGAAGCTGCATTCAGCCCTCTAGGATAGAGAATTTGTTAGAGAAGCTTTTCCAAAAGGATTACAGATAGCTCATGAAACTCTCATTAGACATCTGGAAAATTAAGATGAATCCAAGATCAGGCATATTCTTAAGTTTTTAGACACTGCACTCTTCCCTTTACAGGAAGGCTGCAAATGGGTATTAAGAGAAGGGTGGATATAGCCCCTGGCACAGAATATTTTCCTATTTTATTTGGAAAAGTTATGATGGCCCATTGGGAAATAGAACCTGTAGCAAGTGGAAGATCTTGAGGCTATTTGGTGACTGGAGAGAAGGCTCAGAGACAGTGTGGTCTGTTAAGAGATAAAGAAAAAACAGCTCACTTAGAGCCGGCCCTTGCTGACCGGTCTATTTTGATGGATAACAGCTGTTTGAAAGCTTTAAAAATTACTAATGGGCTAGCATATATCACAAGACATGAGTATGCATTTTCTCCACAACACATGGTTGCAGGAAATCTTACTTATTTGATTTTTCTAAATCAAATTGATTTTGTTTCTTTAAGAGCCACCTCCCAGGGCTGGTGATTTTGACCATCATTACTTGTCCATGGCGGGCTCCTCTACTTTTCCGAGGTTTGTATTAAGACCTTTCTATCTGTTATAGACTGAATGTCTTTTGCCCTCCCCCAAATTCATAGGTTGAAATCAGCTCCCAAGGTGATGGTATTGGGAGGTGGGGCTTTTGGGCGGCGATTAGGTCATGAAGGTAGAGCTCTCACAAATGAAATTTTATTCTTTTGGCCACACCACTTGGCATTCTGGATCTTAGTTCCCTGATGAGCGATTGGACCTGTGCCCCCTGCAATGGAAGGGTGGAATCTTAACCACAGGACTGCCAGAAAGTCCCAGGGATTAGTGTGCTTATAAAGATACCCCAGAGAGCTCCCTTAGCCCTTCTCCCAGACACAGCAAGAAGAGCCAGGAAGCAGGACCTCATCAGACAATGAATCTGCTGGCACCTTGATCTTGGACATTCCAGCTTTCAAAACTTCGAGAAATAAATTTCTGTTGTTCAGTTGCCAGAATGACTAAGACACTACTCAAAGTGTGATCATCAGAAGCTTATTAGTAACATGGCATCGTGGGTCCCACCTCAGACCTGCTGAATCAGAATTTGCGTTTTAACAAGACATGAAGGCTATTTGTGTGCACATTACAGTTTGGGAAGCACTGATGTGAGAGTCTCGGAGGCCTGTCAGTCCTGACTATTTCTGGAAGGGTCACTGGTCTTTAGGTCTTCGTGATTATTGCTGAATTACTTAGTGTCCAGTCTTTTGCGGTTGATTAGAAGGCAGGCATTTCTACTTTCACTGAGTCTCTAATGCTCCATCAGAGATCTTGCCACCACCGGGGTCCCAGGTGGGTGGGTCCCCACCACTCTCAAAGCACCAGCATCCTTTTCTCCTCCCCCTGAGAACCATCACACCCCAGACCCTTGGGGCCAACAATCTTCTCTTGCATCACAATTGCTGTTCCTGAGGAGGGAGGGAGATGGTGCCAGGAGAGGCTACCTGTCAGCCACCCTTTGTTTCCTGTGAGACTCTGTGAAATGGGTCTCAGGTGTGGTTGGCCAGTGACCGCCCCCCCCCCCCACCATACCCCATTCTAGCAGTGAACCAGAGAAAACCAGAGACCCACAGCTAATCCACAACATGGGGAAACATGAAAGGAAGCCAATCCCAATTCAGCTTCAGGCTGGACCGATGAAACTGGGGCCCCTATGAAATAATCCATAGGCTTTATGAGTGGGCCACTAACACTTTCTCACAGCTTGGACCATGAGTACATTTCCTGAATCAGTGTCAAGATATGCCAGCTAACCCAGTGTTTCAATGCCATTTATAAGCTTCCCTCCTTCCAGTACAAACAAACAACTAAGAATCTCCCAGACATTTTAATTACTTATTGTGAAATGGCAACAGAAAATTTGAAATTAAGGCTGACTCAGGAAATTCAAAATCTGAGTCTTTTGGGGGTTAGGTAATTGATGTTTTGGGAAAAATAATTTGATTAGAACCTCTCATCCACTTTTATTGCCATTGAAAAGAACAAAACAGATGCTGTCACTGTAGCGTTTAACTGACTAAGCTTTTGAGAATTCATTCATTGTCACAACGTAGCACATCTTAAAGGAAAAGCAAAAATGTTGCTACAAAAACTTAGCATGAAATAAGTTTCAGGAGAAATATTCATTCGGTTCCAGATCTTAAAATTTTTTAATTAATTAATAGATATATTTTTGGCAAGCGAAGTGAGATTTTAAAAACCAGCTTGAGCCGAATGTCAGGTGAATTGTGCCCTATTGCCTGGGTCTAATCCCTACTGACCTTTTGTTCCCGTAATTAGAATCACTGCCTACACTATTAGTTAAGGAGACTTTAGAGTTGTTTTAAAATTGCTATTAAATTGGGTGCAATCAGATTCTCCTGTGAGCTCACAAAGTCTTCAGACCCAGGGTGAAGGCTGTTTCTCATTTAAACATTGTCAGGCTAAGAAGACCGATTCGATTTCTCCTGAATTTTGCATATGTCAGCATAGTAGAAGCTTAGTCATGCAAATCCCTATTACTTAGCATGTCTGTAGCCCAGAAATACAGAGCTGTGTTGCCATATTTTATCTGAGTTTGTAGTTGAAAGCATGCCTTCTATTGTGTTTTTAAAGAACAGATGTCGGGACAATGTTTAAAGCATATAACCCGAGTATTGAAAAATGTTTTTTCTACTTTAAAAGAAAAAAAAGAATCCACAATAATGAATTCAGTCTGCCAGTTTGTATTTTCAAGGAATATTTTAACTGTTGAGGGACTTTCCACATCCCGTCCTTTAAACGTGGCCTTCAGATGCCAAGGAAGGCCAAAGCCATCTCGAGCTAGTCGTTTCTTTTACTGACTCAGCAGGACAGCAACATATAAGTCAGTCTTTCAGGGGCTGAGAGTCTTTAGAACTTCAGGGGTCTGTGTTCCATTCTTATTTCTTGAGGAAAACAATGCAACGGGGAAGCAGTGATAGAAGCACTTACTTTGAAGACCTAGGTGAGGATGAACCAGAGGCAAGCGAGTGCTCAGGAGAAAGCGGGTGGAGGGTCAGTGAGGGCTGGAAGACAGCGGAAGGCCGAGGATGCGCCATCTCTCTGGGAGACACAGTGGGTGGATTGTCAGGAACTGCAGGAGTTGTGGGTGGAACAGATGGTCCAGGGTCAGGAAGCAAGTTCTATTCTGTGTAGGGTGGCGATAAAGGGTATTCAAACAGGGAAATGAAGCAGGAGGCCGAGCATACCCAATAGGAGGGTGTGTAAAGGTCAGGAGCCTGTTTGCCTACACCTGGCAGCGATTTGCGGCGATTGTCTGAATGCCACGCACAGAAAGATTGGAAGAGTTCCCAGCAAGGACAGGTGAGGTTCCTTCCTTTATCTGAGATAGTTTCTGGCCAGGAAGAAGGTTACAGGCAGGGCAAGTGCAGTCAAAAGCATGGAGCTGGAACAGACTTTTGCGATGGACTAGAACAGTTCTCTCTTTTTGGAGGTGAGGGACTAAAGCCTCATTTAAAATGTAGGTTATTTAAGGTCCCAAAGCCTCAGCTTGTCTGTAAATTAAAAGGCTCCATTAGAAGGAACCTGCCAGGGGCTTCCCTGGTGGCTCAGTGGTAAAGAATCTGCCTGCCAATGCAGGAGACACGGCTTCCATCCCTGATCCAGGAATATTCCAGATGCCGTGGAGCAACTAAGCCCATGCTCCACAACTATGGAGCGTGTGCTCTAGAGCCTGGGAGCTGCAAGGAGAGAAGCCGCTGCAATGAGAAGCCCTCATACCGCACTTAGAGAAAAGCCCATGAAGCCATGAAGACCCAGCACAGACAAAGTTAAAAAAAAAAAAGAGGAATCTGCCATATTGCTGACATGGCAGCAAGACCCAAGTCAAACACAGATCTTGTAACTGAGTAGGACCCCCATGGGGCCTTCCCAGAACAGGGCTTCCCTCCTGTCCTCTGCTTTAGCTCCTTTCTGAAGTACCCAGATAATAGTATTTGATGCACATTTCCTGGATATTTTGACAGATGTGAAAAAAAACCTCCCCTTCTCCAACAAATGCAAGATGTTAACTACGTGAGGACCAAGAGCACACAGCCCCAGGCCTTCTAGATCCTAAGGACTGATAATGTTATCCCCTGTGACACCATTCTGTTACCTCTCTGTCAGGCTGTCAGAGAAGTGGGCACAAGTTGATTACAGATACCTCCCCCACCAAAACCTGGCTTTGTAAAAGTGCTTTGCTGAAAGCCTTTGGGGAGCTCTCGGGGCTTTGAAGGGCACGAGCAACAGTCTCCTTGCATGGCCCTGCAATAAACCTTTCTCTGCTCCAAAATCCGATGTTTCAGTTTGTTTGGCCTTATTGTGCATCTGGCGTACGAATGGATGTTCATCTCTCCACGGCACTGTATCCGCATCTAACCTCTCTTAGAACTGCTTTGCAAATTAGCACTTTTCCATATCAGGCGTCTGGAAGACAGACAAGATGTGGTCTAAAAGCCATGATGCTATGAAGAAGCAACAAGCTAATAATTTTAGAGAAATACTCTCCAAATTATCTGGATAGTGAGTGGCTCTTAGGTTTAGGATGGAGTTACGCGGAGGAGCAAACACAAGCCTGGTGCTGGAACCAGATGCCTGTGCCCTTCATTCTTTGAGTAGCAGTCCCTGTGGGATGCACACAAGAGTATGGCCATGGGATGCCTTGATCCAGAAAAACAAAGCAGCAAGGGCTTCATGAAGAACCTATTTTGTACCTGTTGACAGCGGAGTCAAGTGAGTGATTTCAGGGCGTGTAAATGAATCTCTGACTGTGTAGAGACCTGTTTCAAGACCAAGCTTCACAGGGGCAACAGGGGGAGCAAGGTGTGAGAATGAATGGGCAGCAAGCACTGTGCCCGCTGGATGGCAGAGCCATCTTGTTTTTCACGGGATTTCTTCACTCGTTCAGCACAAAGGATACAAAGTCTGCAGCCTCTTCTGAGCCTGGAGGGACGAGGGGCATTCAAGATAGGTCCCTGCCCTTAAGAAACTTATGCTCTATAGAGAATCCCAAGACGTAGATTTGAAGCACTCGGGAAATAATTACAAGGTAGCTCACAATTTCTCCTCCTCTGCGGTAAAAGATCAAAAGGGTTGTGTTACAATGGGTCATCATGTTGGTGCCTGTCTCAGTTGCCCAAGTACTCCGGAGGCATTTGGACTGGAGGGGAAGGGGGGCCAGGACTAGGTCCTGGTGGCTCTTGGCTTTCCCACTCTCACCCCAGGCTCTGTCTCCTCACCTGGAGCCTGGGAATTAAAGCCCTGGCTCTGACTCACCAGGATGTCATAAAGATTGGCGAGACAAGACGCGGTTCGTCCAGCACCTTACACCCTTTGACAGAAAGGCACCTCTAGAGATGAATACAGGGCGGTATTGCTGATGATAGCAGTTTCGCTTTGTATTTCCATATGCTGGACAGCCTAATCTACCCTGTCTAAACATGGAAATCCCATAACTCTGCCCAACTCATCACTCCATTAATCCACTTAACCCCAGCCAATACATGATCTAAATATTTAATCTTGTCTGTTTGTTATCTGTGTTTATGCCATGTGAATTCATGGTCTGAATCTCCTCGCTGTTTATCCATTTTGGTGGAATCTGACTTCAACTAGGAGAACCCCAAGGAGGGGAGGGAGAGCGTCTTGTCCATTTTTTTTTTTCCTGGCACCCAGTATTGAACCTGGCACATAGTAGGAGCTTACCAATTGTTTGATGTTGAAGGGCAAGAAGTTCTCAGAGTAATTGTTCTTTTTTTGGCATCTGCAGAGAGATGCTTTATTGCTGCCGTGGAAGAACCTTATTGCTTCAATCACCTGCAACAGTTTCTGGCACATAGTGAGAATTTAATGAGAAGTTGGATGAATGATCTTTGATCGTGCCATGACAGGTGTGTGTGTGATAAGTCACTTCATTCATGTATGACTTTGCGACCCCATGGACTTTAGCCCCCAGGCTCCTCTGTCCATGGGATTTTCCATGCAAGAATACTGGAGTGGGTTGCCATGCCCTTCTCCAGGAGATCTTTTCGACCCAGGGATCAAACCCGAATCTCCTGCACTGCAGGCAGATTTTTTACCTGTGAGCCATCAAGGATACGAGTCAAGCATGAGAAAAGAAGATTGCTCTAGAAGGCAGGAGACCTGGAAATTGTTTTTGGTTTTTGTAATAAGCTGGTCTATGAGGTTGGTCAAGTGCTTTAAAGGTCCCAGGCCTCAGTGTTCTCATCTGTCACATGGACAGATCAGATTAGGTGACCTCTAAACTGCCTTGACTCTTATGCTCTATCTGGGTCTGGGAGTCGCTCTCGGGTGAGGCATGGGGGTGAGGGGTCACCACCTGTTGGAATGAGCATTTCTTCCCACAATTGGCACTCAGGGATCAGGGGCATGGGCAGGGAAACGGGGTGCCTTCTCCCCTCTGAGCCTCCTCCTGGCTCTTGGTCTGTCCCTTGCAGCCTGGGCTCGGGTGGGATGCCAGACATCTGCTCATTCCATCTGCATCAGCTCATGTTTATACAGCGCCCCTGGATGCCTGGGCCTGGAGTCACCTGGGGGAGGGCCTGTGCGGGGGTTGGGGGGCGGGTCTTGATTACACCAAAGCCTCCATATGGGCTATGTTGTTTTCCTGCAAAACCCACGCACATGGGAGGTAGGAGGGCGAAGGAGATCCCAATTTATTGCTCCGTCATGTTTATTTTCACTCTTGGCTGGTTTAGGGCATTTTTCTTAATGTATTAGGGTCACAGTTTTATCGACTTCAAGGCTGCATGAAAGCTGTGTGTTTGTGGAGAGAGAAAGAGAGAAGGAGGGAGGGAAAAAGACAGAGTCTGTGTTAAGAATTTCTCTCCTTTTTCCTCATCAGTTTTTTCCAGTAACATTTTGATTTTTAGCCTAAATAATTAGCCATCCTAGCTAAATGTGTTTCCCTTCTCACAGCTCACTACACTTGTCACCATTCTGTTATGATTAATTTGCCTAGATCAAAAATTAGGATGTGATTTAACTACTTTTAAAGAGGGTCCCTCTAAATTATAATGGAAAAGAATAAAAAAAAGAATATAGACATACACGTATGTATAAATATAACTGAATCACTTCTGAAACTAACACAATATTATAAGTCAGCTATGAAAGTGAAAGTGTTAGTTGCTCAGTAGTGTCCGACTCTGAGACCCTATGGACTGTAGCCCACCAGGCTCCTCTGTCCTTGGGATTTTGCAAGAATACTGGAGTGGGTTGCCATTTCCCTCTCCAGGGGATCTTCCTGACCCAGGAATAAAACCCGGATCTCCTGCATTGCAGGCAGATTCTACATCTGAAGCACCAGGGAAGCCCCAAATCAACTTTAATTAAAAAAAAAAATTCTCCCTCACCTTCTATTTCCCTCATGAATCTACACTGTTGGATTCCTCTGTCTTTTATAATAAAAGTACCAAATCCCATTTGCTAAGCACTATGCCAGGTCCCATGCTGAGCAGTTAACATAATGATGTAGGAAATCTCTCCATTTTACAGATGAGATTAATGTTCAGAAGTTAATTGGGATTGAAGCACAGATTTGCTGGACTTGTTCTTTTCCTGCAAATCAAGTCCTAAGAAAATAGGATTTTAAGCATGTTTTGAAGAGCCACCAGCAGGGTGAAAATATACACGAGTTGAGAGTGGCCAGGTGGGCAGGTGGATTTAGGGCTCTCAGGCGTGACGGCGGCCAAAAGGAAGAGAAGACTACATTTAGAGGGATTTTAATGCTCCCTTGTGTCTTCCTGGGCTATCTCCTGTCGTTGCAGTGTCAACTTTATGTCTGGGAAAATGACGGTTATCACTGTTGCTGCCCTGATACACGTTTCAACACCGGAAATCTTCCCCTCTGGAGGTGCATTTCTGATGGTGTTTTAGTTCACTAATCCACAGAGTTAGGCCCTGGGCTAGTGCCAGTGGTTGCAAAGGTAAGACCCACTCTCTCCCCTCCAGATCCTCACAGTTGAGCTCCTCAGGGTTCCTCAACACCCAGCTGGGAGAACATGGTGCCCAGTCATGGGTATACGGTACCTGTGGTCCTACCTCAATCTTGGGCTACGCAAGAGCCGTAACCTAGTTCTCTTTCTAAGCTCAGGATCCTTCCATGACCCAGATGCCGCTAAGTGAGTGATTACAAGTTTAGCCAGATTTGAGCACTGACGGTGTCAACAGCAGAGCAATGATTACTTTTTTGAATATGTGTCTCATTCAATGGCCATTCAGTAGTAACTTGTTCTACAGCCCCTGACAACGTTTTCTGTATTAAGTTATGCTTTGAGGGGAGAGACCCATGTCAAAGGATGGCCAGGTATTTAAAAAAACCAAAAATCATTTTTTGATGGCTGTGGAAAAGATGTCAAAAAAAATTTCCTAAATCTTCAACTATTTTCCTGGTATATATATTTTTTTGCTACTGACATTTTCCCTCTGACCTCTTGGAAATAGCAGGAAAGGAAAGGAATGTTAGAATAGCAATTTGAGGGTGATAGAGGTGTGACTACGTGTACAGCTGGGGAACACAATGGGCACTTAAATTAGAAATAATTCTGAGGGGATTTCCCTGGCAGTCCTGTGGCTAAGACTCTGTGCTCCCAATGCAGGGGCCTGGGTTCGACCATACTCAAGGAACTAAATCCCACATGCTGGCACCAAGACCCAGTGCAAGCAAAGAAAATTAAATTTAAAAAGGAAAAATAATTCTGAAACACTGGGCCAAATTTTTCCTAACTTGTAAGAGTCTGTTTTTTTTTTTTTTTTTAACAGTGGAATTTCTTCAAGAAAGGTGAGACTGATTGAACTTTTTTAAAAGATTTTTTGTTGTAGACCGTTTTTAAAGTCTTTATTGAAATTGTTACAATATTGTTTCTGTTTTCCATAATTTGATTTTTTGGCCATGAGTCATGTGGGATCACAGCTCCCTGACCAGGGATCTAACCCACACCTTGGAAGGCAAAGTCGTAACCCCCGGACCTCTGGAGAAATCCCTGATTGAACTTTTGGTTAAAGAGTAAGGGAAATTGTTGCATCGTTCCCATACATAAGCGTGTGGAGAATGGTTCCCTATGACTGTATCAAGAACTGGTTCTAAGACATTGGGTAGGAAGTTTATCTGAACTCTATTTAGGTGTTTGTTTTGGTTTTCTGTGTGGATGGTTCCGGGGACAAGTTGGCCAAGCGAAACTGACCATCTTTATTCCTATGCAGAGGATGCTGAGAGACCGTGCTGAAGCTCCTCTAAAGCCGGAATGGGGCACATGGCCTAATGAGAGCAGAGACGGGGGCTCACTTAAGACCCATAGACTAAGGAGCTGCTCTCCGCCAGACATGACAGGTTCTTGACAAATTGTTAAATAATTATTTGGTCAAATGACACGTTTCCCACCTCAGTGCTTCCAATCTGTTCATCAAAGGGAGGTGATTTTATTTATCCTAAAAAATTGGTCGTCAGTTCAGTTCAGTTGCTCAGTCGTCTCTGGCTCTTTTCGACCCCGTGGACTGCAGCATGCCAGGCTTCCCTGCTGCTGCTACTGCTGCTAAGTCACTTCAGTGGTGTCCGACTCTGTGTGACCCCATAGACAGCAGCCCACCAGGCTCCCCCGTCCCTGGGATTCTCCAGGCAAGAACACTGGAGTGGGTTGCCATTTCCTTCTCCAATGCATGAAAATGAAAAGTGAAAGTGAAGTCGCTCAGTCGTGTCTGACCCTCATCGACCCCAGGCTGTAGCCCTCCAGGCTCCTCCGTCCATGGGATTTTCCAGGCAAGAGTACTGGAGTGGGGTCCCATTGCCTTCTGTCCATCACCAGTTCCGGGAGCTTGCTCAGACTCATGTCTATCGAGTCGGTTCAATTTGATTATAACTCCAACAGTGATAACATATATGGAGGGAAGATATTTGACCTCAAGTCTCTTTATTTTCTAAAACCCAGAGTTTAATATTGGTTTTTTAAAAAAAAAATCACCTAGAAACAATTTGTTTTTTTCCTCCCTTACAACTGTGAAGAGCGCCCAGGAGTTAACTCAGCTCCAATCAGGGAATAAATGGTCCTGCGTGCAGCTTTCATGATTATAACTGTACAAAGATGGGGCTGGTAACACGAGAGATGCTAACAGGGATGGATAGAAGAATACTTTTGTTGTATCAAATGTGCTATTTTAAATTTTTTAATTTTTGAAATTAAAGTATAATTACTTACAATATTATATTAGTTTCAAGTATACAGTATAGTAATTTGATAGTTTTGTACTGGGTTGACCAAAAAGTTCCTTTGGAGTTTTCAGTAGATGTTATAGGAAAACCCAAACCAACTTTTTGGCTAACCTAATACATTATGAAATGGTCACCAGTGGAATGCACTATTTTATTTTCAAGACATGAAATGGCAATTCTCACAAGAACTTCTAAACAGAAAGCCATTTTTGAATCTACCATATGATGCTGATGTTGAGTTTTTATGAAAAAATGTTTTAACAGGTGTCAACTGCAAAGCCAGATGTATTACGGTAAGGACCCTCTTTTGATAGGAGAGCTTCTTTTTGTTTCTTTCAAAGGGGGTCGTTGGATGGTCAGAGAGATGCACAGGCTGACAGATGTTTCTAGTAGGGCTGGAGGTTTATACCCCACTGCTCACACCTCACTTTAGTTAAAAGTAGTTGTGGTTCACTATTTATGGAAGCCAAGACATGGAGCAACCTAAATGTCCATTGACTGATGAATGGATAAATAAGATGTATATACAATGGAATACTACTCAGTCATGAAAAAGAACGAAATAATGTCATTCACAGCAACAGGGATGGGCCTAGAGATTATCACATTAAGTGAAGTAAGTCAGACAGAAGAAGACAAATATCATAGGATGCCACTTATATGTGGAATCTAAAAAAATGATACAAATGAACTTATTTATGAAACAGAAATAGACTCAGAATAGATATAGAAAACAAACATGGTTACCAAAGGAGATATTGAAGGAGTGGGGGAAGGATAAATCAGGAGTTTGACATTAACATATACACACTGCTGCTGCTGCTACTATGTATAAAAAAGACAAAGAACAAGGACCCACTGTAGAGCACAGGGAACTATAGTCAATGTGTTGTAATAACCTACAGTGGAAAAGAAACTGGAAAAGTTTATATATGTATGTATATAGACACAACTGAATCACTTTGCCCTACCCTTGAAACTAACACAACATTGCAAATTAACTATACTTCCATAAAAAAAAGTTGTGGACATTGACAAGCTAGCTGGACTTGAAGAATAATGCATTGTATGCTAACATAACAGCCAGTGTTTCCACAGCAATTTTGCTTCCCTGTACCTTATGACATTCAATCCTTTTCACAATGTTGTGAATATTATTCTCTAGAAATGAGGAAAGTGACTTGACTCAATGGGAGTCTGCAAGTGACATAGCTGATATTTAAAATCAAGTCTCTGATTCCAAATCCCACTCTTTTCCACAATTTTCTGTTGGTTGGGGTTTATATACTACATAATATTTGGCCAGCAATTTCCTGGGTTAAGTTGACATGATTAGCTTTTATGGGTTGCAAAGTAATATAATATCTCTTTCACATGGGATGTTTTAAGTAAATATTTTAGATCTTTTTCATATACTTACTTTATATTATCTTTCAAGGTAAATATTAATGTAATAGTACCTTATAACTCGAACAAAGCTTTTAATGTATAGTATCCCTAAAATCAGTTGTAAACATTCTCAAGGCAGTGAACTTTTAATGCATTTTACAACTTGAGAATCTGTGATTGAATATATAGATAACACTCTGAAGGTGAAGAGTGGCAATAGAAAACACGAGTCTTGAGTACCTAATTCCAGGTGAGAAAGTGTCCATTTGGCAGATTTACAATAGATTTTCTGTTGTTGAACTTCAGTTTGAATACAGATTTAGCAAGTGATGAGTTTAGGGGTGATAGTTTGGAGTTCTTGAGAAAACCTGACATCATTGTAGTAACATCCTTGGATACAGATGTCTCCAGGGAACTGATACATATTATCTCACCTCTCCCCAAGCCATTTTTGAGCGCTGGATATTCTCTTTCTGTCACTTATCACCATCATTATGACAATGATAGTGTTAAGGAGAAACTGAGGCCCTGAACTAAGAGGTGAGGCGCTGGGGCCACACAGGTAGAGAAGGCTCCTGGAGCATCCTCTGGGTGGGGATGCTTAGGCTTAGCTGGGAGATAACGTAAGCACTGAAGTCTTAAGAGGTAAAGATAGCCTAGAGTAATGGCCCTTAGACTTTTATGAGGGTGAGGACCCCTTGTTAATATCAAAGAATTTAATGAGCCTCATGTGACAGTCATTATACTTTTAATTATCTTATTGCTGGATACTACTTGGTATTGCAAACCTCCTTGCAATTATCCCCTTGGCCTCTAGCGTAGGAGTCCCTGGAGAAGAACAGGGGACCCTGGCCCTTTGGTGTCCCAATAAGTGCTAATACTCCAAAGATTCTTGCTTTCAACTGCCTCTCTTTGCTTGTCCTACCTTCATTGCTCTGAGAGTCTGGAATGAAGACCATGAGAGTGAGTTCTCTAAGCAAACCTCCTATTATAAGGATTTCTCTGGCTCAGTGGTAAAGAAGCTGCTTGCAGTGTAAGAGACCCAGGTTCAACCCCTAGGTAGAGAAGATCCCCTGGAGGAGGAAATGGTGGTAATCCACTCCAGTATTCTTGCCTGGAAAATCCCATGGTCAAGGGATCCTGGCACGCTACAGTGCATGGGGTCACAAAGAATCAGACACAACTGGGTACCTAACACTTATTATGCAGATCTGGACTCATCTCCAAGAAAACTCCAGTGGGTCCGTCATACCAGATACCCATTTACTCTTCAGGAAAGTTTCTAGTGAGAGATTTCTGACTGATGGGTTTGTTCTCTGTATTAACTGAACTTTGAAGTAATCACCGGGAAGCTCTATCTCGCCAATTTACCTTTTGAAATAAATCATGCAGAAAGAAATGAGTTTCTGGACCAGGGAAAAAACTCTCTTCCTTCCTCTTACCTGTACTTTCTAAATTTTCCATAATCGTGTGTATTATTTTGTATAATAAAAGTGAATGTGAAAGCATGCCCACTTGGGTTTCCTTACTCGGGACTCCATTTTTCTTCCTTCCTGCCATTCTTACTCTTCTTTGCTGATGCTAATAGAAGCAAGAATGCTACTAATTACGATGTTTGTGTAAGACCACAGTGGCCTAGAGAAGGCTTGTGTGCCCTGAGGCTGCGCTTGCATCTCATGGAGCGAGACTGTAGAACATGTTTGTGGGTTGGTGGATGTTTTGGAAACTGTCTACCAAACGGATGTGTATTGTATATAACAACAATAATTTTCCAGGCAGGGCTTTTTGTTGTTGTTATTGTTATCGTCTGTCAAGCTCAGTAGTGGCCCAGCGTGGGCTCTGCGATGATCAGAGTGGTTGACAGTTGGGACGGAGTAGGGAACGACTCACCTCTGAGGTACTGGCTCTATGGGAGGCTGGGGGTTTGTGTGGCGCTAACATCATCGGAAGTGAAATTTCCCCCACGTGATATAGATTCTCTATGGAGCAAGGCTGGTTTCTTCTCTTTGAAGGAGAAATTATGGTGTTTATTCTGGCGCTGTTTATCAGTCCTGCCTGACCTGATTTCTATCACCCAGAATACGGACAGTTCGTGTCTTAAGTTCTCTGGCTGAGGAGTCACCCAGTCCGGAAATAAACATTATTTCACATGAGTGTTGTTTTCTTTGATTTATGCTGCCTCCGAGCAGATCGCAGAAGGAGAGAGAAGGAAAGGCTGGTAAAAGGACTGCTAAGAGGCTAAGTTTCATATCCCATAGGATTTTTCTGACGGGTCTTGGAGCTTGCTGCATTGTCTGGTTTCTTTATGAGGAAGACTTTTAATCTCAAGAGAGGCTAAAGCCAGAAAGTCGGACACTCGTATCTAACCTGAGTCATAATCGTGATCCTTCGCTATCTGACCTGGGTCTCGTGGACTTGAGGGTCGAGGGTAAATTCTGCTGCCTCAGTTGTCTTGCTCACCCCACTCCCCACTGGTGCCTCCTGGCCAGTCTCCATCCCCCTGTATCTCTTTGGGTGCCTTACCTGTAATTTCTGGTGGTGCCTGCTTTCTGAGCATCACTGCCTCCAGGGTTGCTGTCTTGCTGTGACTACCAGGATCAGGTCAGGCCACCTCGGGCTGGTCCTCTGGGACCTCAGCATTTTCTTGCTACGGCTGCTCTCCTGCGCCAATGTGTCATACCATCGCTTAATCTTTGGTGCTTTGGCCGTTGGCTGGTTCTCTCTCTTCCCATGGATGTCTGCTCATTCTCAGGTTTGCCACTTTACCTGCATGGACCAGGAGGCTGCAGCTTGAAGTTCCTAGCGTCACTGCCATGCCCAATGCACCCCAGCCTCTGGATGTGTCCCTGGAACGCGGCCGACTCTTGGAAGGTGAGAGGGTGCAATAGTTAAGGCACCAAGGTCACTGACTGGGTTCCAGTCCCAGCTCTGCTCCCTACTAGTTGTGTGACTTCGAGAAGTATAATCTCTCTTTCCGTGCATTTCCTCAGCTATAAAGTGAGAATGGCACTTTTTCCTCTGCCTGCCAGGGCCGTAGGGAGGATTAAATGGCTACACAGAGGTCCCTCACTTAGAATAGTGCTCGGCTCACGGTATGAAGGGGCTTTCCAAGTGATGCCAGAGTTAAAGGATCTGTCGACAATGCAGGATACATAAGAGACGAAGGTTCAGTCCCTAGGTGGCCAAGATCCCTTGGAGGAAGGCCTGGCAACCCACTGCAGTGTTCTTGCCTGGGAAATCCCACCGACAGAGAAGCCTGGTGGGCTACGGTCCATGGGGTCGCAAAGAATCGGACGTGACTGAAGTGACTGAGCACGCACACGTGGTTGAAATGTGGGAGACATTTACAGCGGTTACTTGTCTGCCGTGTCCGTTTCACTGAACGCTTTCTCGTCCAGCTCCAGGTTTGCAGTGATTCTTCCTGTCCCCCGAGTACAGAAGCGACCTTCCTTTTCTTTGTTTTCTTTTCTGCACTCCCACTGCCGTGGGGCCAGGGCTCTGACAGCACAGCGCTTCAAAGCCTTTCCTCCTCAGGTCAGCCTGTCCAGGATGGTCACCACCAGCCACATGCAGCCACGAGTACCTGAAACGTGGCTGCTCTGATGTGAGCCGGGCCATGAGTATAAAATGCGCCTGGGAATGTCAAAGGGAAGTCTGAGACAAAGAATGTACAGTTCTCTATCGGTAATTATGTTGATTCCATGTTGAAATGATGTTTTAAATATACTGGGTCCAAAGAAATATATTATTAAAATTAATTTCCCCTGTTCTTTTAATTTTTTACTTATTTATTTTGGCTTGTGGGATCTTAGTTCCCTGACCAGGGACTGAACTTGGGCCCTTGGCAGTGAGACAGCAGAGTCCTCACCACTGGTCTGTCAAGGAATTTCCTCCCCTGTTTCTTTTAAAATATTTTAACTTTGCTACTAGAAATAGGGGCTCCCCTGGTGGTGCAGTGGTATAGAATCCACCTGCCAATGCAGGAATGACTTGGGTTTGATTCCTGGTTCAGGAAGATCCCCTGGAGAAGGAGATGGCAACCCACTCCAGTATTCTTGCCTGGGAAATCCCGTGGACAGAGGAGCCTGGTGGGCTGCAGTCCGTGGGGTCGCAGAGTTGGACACGACTGAGTGCGTGTGTGCACACACACACACACACACAAACACATGAAATAAGTTTCTGCTGTGGTAAAATATACACAAGATACCATTTACCATTTTAATCATTTTTAGGGCTAAGTTCAGTGGCATTCAGACAATTCACTTTGTTAGGGAAGCACCATTTCCACCTCCAGCACTTTTCATCTTTCCAAACTGAAACTACCCATTACACACTCATGCCCCCTTTCCCCTCCCCCCAGCTCCTGTCCCCACTGTTCCACTCTCTGTCTCTAATAAGTTGGTATTCTTGGTACCTCAGCTGAGTGGACTCTTGTAATATATTTGCCTTTTGTGACTGAATTATTTTACGTAGCATAGTATCTTCAGGGTTCAGTTATGTCTTAGCATGCATCAGGATTTCTTTTTTTAGGGCTGAATAGTATTCCACTCTGTGTGTCTGTAAGATCACATTTTGTTTTTCCATCGATACTGGGTGGTTTCCACGTTTCGACACGGTGACTAACACAGAGGAGCGTAAATTTTACACACAGTGTGCATTGCATTTCTGCTGAGCAGCACCATGCTAGGGTGTTTATAGATTAACGAGCCGTGGCATGGAGTGGCTTCCAGTAAAGGCTCGGAAACATTGCCCTGGCCTGCCCCTCCAGCCCCTGCCTTCCTCCCTGCCCCTCCAGGGCTCCTGTTTTTCTCTGCTCTCAGACCTTTTCCTTGTGTCTGCCTTTGGCTGCCCCCGACTTTGGTTACTGTGGAAATTCATCTCAAGAAGCCCTTTGCTGTTTTTAGACACTAAGTTGTGCCCAACTCTTTTGTGACTCCATGGATCTCTGGATCTCTACAAAAGTTCTTGTAAGGCACTGGGTTGGGGTAAAGGGTGGGCGAGAAGGATTTGATCTTCTTTTCAGGGTTTGAGACCCTGGCCGTGACTCTGCAGGGCTGTATTTGGGTGTGAGGTAGGGCTAAGGAGACAGAGCCAGAGGATGGAAGACTTTCTCCGGGTGTGTGGTCCCTGACCCCAGAATTGGAGGAAGACCTTTTCAGCAGACTTTTCGCCTTGAGAAATTTTCCTTTTTTTTTTTTTTTTTTTAACGTAAAGCGGTGTTACCTCGGGCTAAGTTTCTTTGGTTTCTGAAAATGCTTCATAACCCGCTTCGGTCACAATTAAATGTGGTCCAGAGTTATGTGGGGCGCACACAGTCATTTCTGTCTGATATGTGGATGAGGACTGACACAGCCTCTCAGCTTGGCAAGCCCTCTGTGGTTTCAGGGACTCCAGCCCAGCCTTTTTAGACACATACGCATTGTCCTCTCGTTTCTAATATGGATGAAGAACGTTTCTAATATGGATGAAGAGGTGGAGTCTGACTCAGCACACTTCTCTTTCACTATGTATTTCTCTTTGGTTTTTGAACTCTTCAAATACTTGGATGTTCACTCTTCATATCTGTATATCTGTGTTCTATCTTCAAACTGAGCAACACATTACTAAAATTAATTTCATTGTTTTTACAAACAAAATAGAATAAAGTGGAAATTCCCTGGCCATCCCGTCGTTAGAGTTCTGCACTTCCAAGTCAGGGCTGGAGGTGGGAAGGGGGGCATGGGTTCTATCCCTGGTCAGGGAACCAAGATCCCACATGCTGCAGGTCCAAAAAAAGAAAAGAAAACAGAATAAAGTAAAGCAAATAATTTCTGCTTTTTTCCTGGACTTCATAGGTCACTTTCTGGGTTGCAGGTACCTTGCTTTGGAGTCATAATATACTTTTAAAAGGGTAAGATGCCAAATCCTAAGAGTGTAAGTAATTTGTTCTGCTCTTATTAGTGGCAGGTCAAAATGATGACTACAGCTGAAACTATCCATTTACCGGTACCAAAACCCACAACAAAGGATTAGAAATATTGTAAAAATTGTATGAGTTATCCAAGGCTGTTTTTTTCCCCCTAGATGAGTATTACACTGGCAAAGTGACAAGATATTGATTATATACATTGCTTTCATTGTATTTCCCCAGGTAGACCACTCATTTACTGTCAATAATCATCACCCCTGGGAATTTCCTGGTAGTCCAGGCTTTCACCGCTGACAGCACAGGTTCAATCCCTGATGGGGGAGCGAAGATCCCTCCCACAAGCCCTGCCATGCACCTAAATAAATAAATAATATAAACTTTAGACATCTTTTTTTTTTTTTTTTTGTCATCCCTGTGTAAAACTTTCAGGCTGGCAGTGTTACCTACAATAAGACATAGAGGATATTCTTGCAGACTCCGATGGCAAACACAGAAGCATGGACCAAGGTGGTGAGATCAAGGCAGGTCGATTACTCACAAGAGATTGGCTACATCATTCCCACACAGAAGAAAAATATTCAGACCTCAGTATGCATGTCTATCTGACATTAATTATTTGTGCTTTTAGAAAAATGATATGACTCATCTACGAACTTTCTCAGATTTTGGAAGTTTCTAGATGCAGCCCTCAGCCGGCAGTGTGCCCCAGACCTGGCCAGGGATCTGCTTAGATGGCGAGTTACACGAGTGGACGTGGTCTTTCTCCGCAGCTCCCCACACCCCGCTCCTTGGTGTTGGGAGGATTAGCGTAATTAGAGCCTGAGCTTGTGCAGCACTTCGGCATTCCTAGATGAAAAGTGCTAGATGAGCGTAAAATTTTATAACTGTAATGGAATCCAAGCAAATAGCATTGTAATAAATGGGTCTTGCTGCTGATACTGCATTTAAGAGTCTCCTCTTTATTATCTCATGTTTACTACATGTGATGAACTGAGGTGATTAATAACAATGATAATAATGACTCCTACAGCATTTTATGCTTTCAGAGGGCTTTGCAACTGGTTCATTATGTAATCTTTAATCTCCACAGTGGCTCCTGTGCTGTGTCAGTTGCGCTCGTTTGTTTAAACGTTTTCATAGAAAGGGAGACATCGGAGAAACAGAGAGGGGGGGCTGAGGTTTTCAAGTTCCTGGAGCACGGCAGTGTGGAAGGTGAAGATGGATAATGAGTTGGAAAGGAGGATGAGGTGGGAGGTGGGAGAAGAAAGGTCCGGAGAACAGTGGGTACCGCATGGGGCTGGGTGGCAGATGGCAATGCCTGGGGTGTGACGAACTGAAGCAGGAGTATTTGAGAAGCTAAACTGAAGGACAACTTGATCCAGAATTTGGGGATTGAGGTTTCCACCCCAAGGGCCCCTCTGTCAGGGCCTGGGTGCTCTAGTGGAATTTCTGTGGTTGCCTGTGTTCACTCAGCTGGTCTGTAACACCTGGTCAAGGTTGCTCAAGGGGAGGAGGGCTTTATGTGGCAGCTAATTGGGTGCTATGAGGAACGGACCCCCAAACTGTAGCGTCAGCAACTGAGCAAGGCCTAATCAGCTGCTTGGAATGCCCACTTGGGGATTGGCCCTCGGTAAGCCGGCGTTCCAGGTATTTGCAAGACGAGCAGTGCGTCAATTACTCCGCGGATGGCCAGATTTATGCGCTTTTTGGCAGTGCTGCTGAGCTATTAATCATGTCTCAGGAACAGGCTCCATGTAAACCACAAACAAATGGCACGTCTCGTGGACCATCCTGGCAAAACAATGTCATCCCCTGTATCTTCTGCTGACGTCAAAGGGGCTGACAGTGACGATGGATACACAGAGGTGGAGAGCAATACTCCACTACCATCTACCTTTTCCCTCTCTTTTCAAAAATAAAGTCCAAGCCATGTTCTCTGAGCCAAGGAGACCAGATTCCTTCTCCACCTCTTGAAATGGCATATTTCATAAAAATGCACCCATTACACCATTTTGTTTTAATAAGTGAGAGTTTCACGGCTTTCCTTTATTTTTAGTACATTGCCGTTTACATCGGCCAGACATGTAGATTTCTTATTCCTTGGTAAGCTACACATATCTCAATACATCTAATGTCATAATTAAATGTCATCAGGCTAATGTGTATGAGTGTTTTGAGCTTTATCGCTAATTGCTGTGTTAGCATGAATTAGACAGAGAAGTAATTAGAAGCCCCGATGTAGCTGTTTCATATGGTGCAGTTTCTGGGACAGCCTGTGTGTATGTGTGTGTGTGTGTGTGTGTGTGTGTGCGCGCACACACACACGCATGCTCATGCACGTGTGTGTGAACTGTTCTTCCCCCTTCCCCCCAGTTCCTGATCCCCTCAATGCTAGTCTCTCTCGCCCGTCGGTGCAGAAGTCTCTGAAACCAGAATGGAAGCCATTGTCTCCAGGAGGGGTTCCACGTTTCTTGAAATAAGCAATTTTCTGTAATCAGTCACCAGGGAAAGCTTCACTCTGAGAAGCAGAATTAATGGGAGACAGGTTTTAGGGTTTCAAGAAAGCACGTTTATCTTCAGGACAGATGAGTTGGGATCGGGGTGTGTGCGTGTGTGTGTGCGTGTGTGGTGAGAGGCGCTGGATTTGTGCAAAGGAGAAAATAGGACGACACTTGTTTGCAGTTTGAGACCTTCCCCAATCTTCCTACCTTCATCCAACCCTTAAGGACACATCCTGCTGACGCGTGACAGTAGGACATTTCTTCTGCCTCTTTCCCTCTGCCCCTCATTCCTTCCTGGTTTTGTACTAAACAGGAGTAATCACATTCTGGCTTCGGGCTTCTCTGGCTCTGGGTGGGGTGGGGGGTGAGGAGGGGGTGTTGGGGGGGTGGGTAAGGGGGAAGGAGGAGACGGTGGAGGGGGTGAGGGGGGAGGTGGGAAAGGTGTGAGGGTTGGGAGTGGGCGATGAGGGGAGTAAGGGGCGAAGGACGGGGAAGGGGGGTGGGGGTGAAGGGATGCTAAGGACGCAAGGCCAGGCCTCCATCACTCAGGCCTTGGGGTCCAGGAGAGCCCCCAGCCCCCTGTTCTCCTCCCGCCCAGGGCTCCTCTGCAGCACCTCTCTACCTCTGGACCCCTTTTCTTGGCAGGGTGTGACTGTCCACTGTGGAGCTGGCAAGACAGTGTCAGAGCCTCAGGGAAAAGTCCATTCTGGGGTAACCTTTATCTGTCAGAGAGTCCCTTACCACCTGCTTGATAGGCGATTTTAATTCACTGCTGCGGGAGTGATCGGGGATCTCAGAGAGAGAGAGAGCAAGCGAGTCCTTCTCTGTACTGAGTTCCCCAGAGGCTATTCCCACAGCCCCGAGATACACTGCGCATTTGCCTGTACCTGTTTTCTTCATCCAGATATTCTTTTATACAGTGGATTTAAACGCCTGCCCTGCTCATGTCTGAGCAGCTTTTCGCTGTGGTTTCAGCTCTTGTCCTCGAAGTAGCCTACAGAGCTGTTCCTCTCCCAGGGCAGGAACAGGAGAATGAGAAAGCCTGACAGCTCTGACAAGCCTTGTCAAATCCCCATCCCCAGAGGGGCCTCCTGCCCATTAGGAGGCTGATTGCTGACGGAGGGGGCCGGCGGGGGGGGGCGGGTAGGGGGGGCTGCTGCCTGGATTCCGGCAGAGACAAGATCAAGGCCTCCTCATGCACCGCCAGAGCACTGGGCCTCCCTCCCCTTGACCAACACGTTTTGACAGAAGGGCTTGTCAACAAATAGGCCTGGGGTCAGAAGATAAAGAGTCGTCATTTAGAAATAAACGCCCATGATTTCTCTTCAGCATTTGTAGTCTTTTTTTCAGCTCTTTCCCTCCCCCTCACCCCTTCCCCAGGCTTTTGCACACCAGCAAAGTGCGCATACAAGCCTCCCGCTGGACGCTTGTGTCCTGACGCTCACTCTTCCTGGGGGCTTCTAGCTCTTTACTTTCCTAAACAGCTCCTTCCCCGCTTAAAAAAAAAAAAATCTCAAGGCTGTGTGAAAGCATATCAGAAGCAAATTGAAAAGCCCAATGCATGTAAGTTATTAGGTGGTAGGACAAATGAGATCCAAGTTCATAAATGCTGATAGTAAATTGCGGAGTAAGAGAATTGCCACAGAAGATAGTGAAACAAACTTCTATGGTGGAGGAAAGGCAAGAGGGGGTCAGGAAAAGTTCCTGGAGGATATGGAGATTAGGTCGGGGCTTGAAGGATGGGTGGTATTTTGACAGACCAAAATGGAGCAGAATGGAGGCCTGGGGGAGCAGTAGAATGTCATGGGTATTTGTTATATGTGGGCACCCAGATCCATTCAGCCTACGTTTTGGTAATAGCTCTCGACTTTCTTTTGGATGTCCACCCCTGATGCCTTTCACTGGGTCCAGTTGGGCTGATGCCCTGGAGGTGGCAGGGGACCAGGCCTGGCCAGTGGGACTCAAGAGTAAAGAAGAGAGAAGAGAGCACAGACACTTCACAAAAGAAGAGTCAGCAATGGCAAATACGGACATGAAAATGTGCCTGACATTGTTAGTCATCAGGGAAAGAGAAATTGAAGTCAGTGAGAAATTAAAGCTGCTGTGCATCTGCCAGAACAGAAAAACATTAAAAGACAATAATAGTAACTGCTGGAGAATATGTGAAACGATCGGAACTTTCATACTCTGCTGATGGGAACACAAAACGGTACAACTGGTCTGGAAAACTGTTGGCGGTTTCTGTTTATATACAGAATCAAGCAATTTTTCTCTTCCTCTTTTAGACATTTACTCAAAAGAAATAAAAGCATAAATCTACAAAAATGTTCACTGCAGCTTAGTTCCTAATAGCAAAAAATTGGAAACAACCCAAATGTCAACCCACAGGGAAAAGGAAAAACAAAATGTGATATATCCATTAATTGGAATACTATTCAGCAAATAAAAAGGAATCCAACAGCTTGGAGGAATCTGAAAAACACTATTTGGAGTCAAAGAAGACATTTGCAAGAGATGACACACTTGATCTCATTTGTATAAAGTTCAAAAACAGGCAAAACCAATTTAAGGAGATAGAAATCAGAAGAGTGGTGGTTACTGGGCAGAGAAATAGATTAATAGGAAAGGGGCTCATGTTGATGTATGACAGAAATCAACACAATATTGTAAAACAAGTATCCTCCAATTAAAAATAAATTTAAAAACAGTGTATATATTCATATATACATATTTATAATATAAATATTATATTTTAATATATTTGTATAAATAAAATGTTGTATATATTTGTCAAAACTCATTGATTATACCCTTAAAATTGGTGTACTTTCCTTAGGTAAATAATATTGCAATTTTAAAAAGCCAGAATGTTCAGCAAAAGTTGAAGAAAAGTATTTTAAAAGTTCCGCCACCCAAAGAAAATCAGTATTGACACTTGGCATAGTTCCTTCTATTTTTAATTTACATGTGCTTATTTTAAAAAGAGTTGTAACAAGATTCATATTTAACATTTGGTCCCTTTTTCATTTAATAGTATATTGTAGGCATTTCTTATGATATGAATTTCAGAAAACGACACGAGTGGCTGGACCGAGGTTCACTGTATCTATATTTCTTGTCTATAGCAGTGTTCTAAACCAGTGATGTTCAGGTTTCTAGTGTGAGCCATTGAACGATCACCTTGTGACAAATTCCCAGAGATAGACTAGATCGAAGAGAAGGATCGTCTTTGTGCTCCTTGACACATATGTCTTTTAACATTAGCTTTAGGGTCTCAGGGAGATTCAAGCACATATGGACAGAGCTAAGACAGCTCATGTCAGCCCATTTTGCAGTTTTTATGTATTCTCTATTCTTTGTTGTCTACATTGGAGTCCTAGGGACATATATCCACCATGAAGTGAATTATTTATCGGCATGCGTGGGGCTAGCTCAAATGCTGTCGATCTCATTTTAACTCATGAAATTAAAAAATATATATGTCAAGGCCATTAGACTAGCATTCGCCTAAGAGCTGGAGGCTTAGTTGCTCAATGTGTAGCTTCAGTCTCTTGCTGAAGCGTCTTATCTCTGCTCCTAATCCCATTTCGGGAAAAGCTTGTGACCTTGGCTGGACCCTTCGCCTGCTGGTCTTGGCATCAGGGAACTCCTCATGCCGTATCATCTATGGAGAAGACTCTGGCCAAAGCCTGAAGGGAAGGAGCTGACCGACCTGTGATTCTGTGTCAAATATGACACAGGGGTTTTCTCATTTAATCGGCACAACTGCCTTTTGAGGTGGATGTTGTTCCTATTTTACCCCAGAGGAAATGGAGGTCCAGAGAGTTAGGTGAGCTGCTTATGGTAGAAATGGTCATTCAAATAAGAGATATTTGTGGTTTGAAGATAAAGTAGCAAGTCATATCTTGTTCTTATTCCCACTGTAGCAGCCCTTCTCTGGGAAGGCCCAGGAGTCTGTGCAGAAGGAGATAAGATGTTGCAGCTTCCAGTGGACCTGTATTAGCCAGAGCAACGTCAAGCACACCACATCCGGTGGTGGTGGTGGTGGGAGTGTTGGAAAATAAAGTATGTGTGGGGCAGGCTGAGACGCAGGCCGAATCCAACACCGGACACTCTTGGTGGCAGCTTTGGGTCCAGCTGTGGTTCCATGAAGATGGCTGGCTTCCCACTGAGTGACTTAAAGATGAAAACAGCCGACTCTGTGCTGCCAGCCCTGTGTGCTGTCTCCTTGAGCTGCCCCTGTGCCACGAAGGGGTGTTTTCCGCAGGAAATCAGGGTAACGGAGGACGTTAGAAAGTGTCAGGTCCAGGGACTTCCCTGGTGGTCCAGTGACTGAGACTCTGCGCTCCCAACGCAGGGTGCCCGGGTTTTATCCCTGGTTGGGGCGCTAGATCCCACATACCGCAGGCTTCCGGGTGGCTCTAGTGGTAAAGAACCTGCCTGCCAATGCTGGAGACGTAAGAGACTCAGGTTTGATCCGAGTCAGGAAGATCCCCTGGAATAGGAAATGGCCCCCCACTTCAGCATTCTTGCCTGGATAATCTCCATGGACAGAGGAGCCTGGTAGCGGGCTGTACAGTCTGTGGTGTTGCAGAGTTGGACACCGTGATTGAAGCGACTTATCACACAAAATTTCCCATGTGCGGCAGTGGAGATCAAGGATCCCATGTGCCATAACTAGAGATCCGGCACAGCCCAACGAATACGAAACAAACCCCACAGAGAGCTCGTTTTTTGTTTTTTGGTTTTCTTTTGAAAGAAAATGTTAGGTCCAACTCAGAATGCGGAGGGACACAGGGAGAGTTCAGTGACATTGCAGGTCTCGATTTTGGACTCCTTTTATCCCATATTTTCCCCAGAAGATTAAGCACTGGTGACCTCTATGGACACCTTAGATTTTGGGGAGAGTGTTTCATATTCCTCTATCAAATGATTTTTATGCTTGAGGTTTGCCTTCTCACTTAAGACCCATAGAGATGCCTAAGCTTTCTCAAGAGGAGGGACTCAGTCAGAAGTGATACCATTGGTAAGGGCCACGGCTAGAGGTGACACACCCCACGACTCTGGCCCCATGGCTCCGCCTGTCTGTCCTGAGACCTGAGGGCATCGCTAATCCCCACTGTGACCCAGGCTTTCAGCACACTGGCTGGGGAGCTGGCTAAAGTGCCAGCAGGAACGCTGCAAGTACGACCGTAGCCTTAGGGTAAATGGCCTTTGATATAAATTCCACGGTAAACAGAAGTTAAAGGATATGTCTTTGTCATCTCTCTCTCTCATTCGCTCACACAAACTCTCTCTCTCTTTCTCATACATTCAATAGGAAAAAAAAAAAAAAACTGTTTGGACTAACATCTTGGTTTTATAATCTTATTTTTATATTGATGAGAATACTATCAAGTGAGGGGAAGGGGAGAGGCATAGAAAGAGACAGAACCAGAAAGAGGAAGACAGATGGAGGAAGAAATTGCCTTTCACCAGTAATATTCAGAATCACTCACCCATGGGTCATAAACCATTGAAAAACTTCCTTGGAATTGTCCAGCCTTAAATAATGCTCTGGGTACTATTACTACAAATCTAGGATCTGAGTTGATTGCAGAAATAGGTAGCAACGTGAAGCGGTGTATAAACAAGGGATTTTGGCATCAGTAAGATCTGGGTATGAATCGCAGTTATGCTACTTGTTAGTTCTGTGACTATGGGGTGTTGTCGAAACTTTCTGTAAAGTGAGGTTAATAATGCCAATCTGAGGCTATTCTATTAACAAAGTGAGATAAGACATGCGAAAGCCTTCAGGGCATACATTTAATTGGATGCCTAACTCATCAATTCTCTACCTGGTAGATTTATCCTAACATGGTCTCACACTGCAGCCTCAGTCTTAACTGTGAGTTTCTCTTGGCACTTTGGCAATTGCCATTAGTCTCTAAAATGGTGTCCATAGTCAGTTTATTTTGCCATGAATTTTATGGTTCGATATATTTTAGGTGGCGCTCATAGTAAAGAGTTCACCTGCCAATGCAGGAGGCTCAAGAAATACAGGTTCAATCCCTGGGTCGGGAAGATTGCCTGGAGTAGGAAAAGGCAACCGTTCCAGTATTCTTGCCTCGAGAATCCCATGGACAGAGGAGCCTGGTGGGCTACAGTCAATGGGATTGCAGAGTCAGACACGTCTAATTTGACAATGTGAGAGGGTAGGAGATGAAGATGTTCTATTTGTAAAGGTACGCAAAAAGGTCTGCTTTCATGAATGCATCTGTTCATTTAGTATATTTTTTCCCTAAATGAAAAGGGCTCGCCATGAAGGACTGATTCTCAGACTATCCCACAAATAGGTTATGTTAGTCCCACGTCACAGGTGGAGAATCTAAAGCTGGAAGTTTAAGTATTCTGGGTGGCTCTGCTAGTAAGTGACAGAACTAGGATTCTAAGCTGGTTCCTCCTGGCCCAAAGCCTCTCCATTGTCCACACTTATAGACACAGAGTTTTAACACAGCAAAATAACATCCTTGATCCCAGTGACATTGCATGGGAGTCAGATGTTGTCTTCCCTTCCACAGGCTCTTTGGGTGCAAGGCTTGCCTAAAACTTGAGTACCCAATCCACCTCTTTGATATAAGTTAAAATGGAACCTTAGAGCAAAAAGGGAGAAGAAGGAGGTTAATAAAAACACACATTTTCATTAAAAAAAATTTTGTTTTGTTTTGTTTTATTTATTTATTTTTTTGTTTTGTTTTAGAGATTATCAGCAAGAAAGAATAGGACAATATGGACGCCAGAATCTTCTTAAAAGGTTCTTACTTCTTGATTCATGGCTGGTTTTCTGACTCCACTTCAGAAAATCTTCCTGGTGCTTTTATTCCTCAGGAACGAGGTTGTCCCTGGCTCACACCCCTCTTCCCCTCCACACCAGGAGGTCACCCTCTTGGCTCATAGTAATATCCCTCCTTGGCATCTCTGAGGACCTAATGGCTGGAATTCCTGCTGGGCTAGGAATCATTCCTTTTTGTACATTCCCTAGGAATTTTCTGTTTTGTAAGCCATGGGACATACAATTAGAAAAATTCTCTTTCAAACGATTTAAAAACTTAGGAAGAGTTGTTGTCTCTAAAGGGATAGGTTTTAGATATCTGAAAAGTTTACTTATGTAAGCCACCTCACTCACAGGAAAAGGGAGTTCATCCAGGAGAATGAGAAACATCCCAAACTTTGTGTTCCAGGAGGGTTCTGGAACTCTAGAGACCAGGGTGTGAAGCCTTGTTGCAGGCTGAGATGTAAGGGGCATGTCCCTTAACTGCTCTGCCGCTCCGTCTTCAAAATGGGATGATACAGTTCACACAGAGGTGTCGCAAGGACTGAGATGGTGTATGCAGAGGACGTCAGGCCCCGAAACCGCTCAAAGGACAATCTTATAGTCAGAGCAAGTACAGAGGGTGAGACCAGCCCTTCTCTCTTCCAAGAAACATTTGGGTCTGTCTGAAATGATCATGCTTCCTTCTTTGGCTGTGCGAGTTTTAAATTTGCTTTGTAGAAAGGACACGGAGGGGTTAAACAGGAATACAGTTTTTAGCCTTCTTGGCGTTTTCCCTCTTTGTTTAACATCAAAGTGGCCCGCAGTCCATTTTGCCAGTTTATACATATTGTTGTACTCAGAGAAAGGCTGGAGGAGCGGAGCTGGCGGCCTGATTAGCTGTGACTCCCTTGCAGGCTGGCTTAAGAGCCCAAATGGATTCTACCCTTCCAAGGTTTTAATGATAAGGGAGTGGGGGAAGGGGTGGGGAGACTCTCCTTCCCTTTTGGAAGGAGACTTTGTGGAGGCCCCGCTAATAAATCATTTGTTCCTTCTAAATGCACGCTCGCATTCACATAAGCACAGACTCAGATGGTTCCCACTTGAAATTTCTCATCAAGTGCAAATAGCTCCCAGCCCGGATGGCTGAGCTGTTTTCCAGCCCCTCTTTGTGCCGAGGTTCAGCTTGGGAGCAGCCCTGGGGACTCACTTGGGGGTGGATCAAGGCCAGGAAACAAAGTCAGAGGCTCACTTGGTCCCCTCCCTACCCCGCCTCAGCCCTCATCCCACCACCCTCCTGCACTCCTTTCTCCTTCCACTTTGAATTTCAAGACAGGAGAAAACTGGGCCACAGCAAGGATTTAGGAACTGACCTTCTCTCCCCCAATCCTTGAGAATCACCCTGAAGCCTGCCCTCTCCCAGGGCAGGGTTTGCCAGCTCTGGAGGAAGCTGTGCAGAGAAACGGGAGCAGCGGAAGGGAAATTGGCAAGAGAAACTGTGCTCACCTGCCTGAACCCAGTTCCGCTCCTGCGCCTCCTTCCGCCTGGCCTGGGGAGAGCTGGGGGGTGGTGGTGCGGGTGGCGTGGGGGGAACAGCGGCCACGTGCTCACTTCCGATCAGGCTCCCCTCGATCTGCCTCCCCGCCCCTCCCGTCCGTCCAGCCCGGTCCAGCCCAGGGCAGCCGCCTGCCTGCTCCTGCTCCTGCTCCTGCTCCGTCGGCCGGAGTCATTTGGAGCCGCCAGGTTCGCCTTCCTGTACAGGTGTGCAGCCTGGATAACCGGTGATTAATGCCTGTGTCTGGCCGGGCCCTGAGGGTAATTTGATTTGCTTGATATCTGGAGTGATCACCCCCTTTTCCCTGCCTCCTCCCTTTCTTTGCCGGAGTTTGTGGCAGTGTTTACCTTCATCGGTGTTTTAAGGTGATGAATGACACTTGTTTCTGGTGTTTGTTTCCGCCCAAGTTTTAATTAAATTTTGCACGAGGCTTCTGTAATTATGGCCCTGGGTCTCTCTCCATCTTCCCTCCCTGAAGTTACTCAGCACTCAGAATGCTCCCCAGGTCTCCTTTCTCTCCCCCTCACCATCTAACCCCAGTGTTGGGGGGCCAGCAGAAGGCCCCCATCCTTGCAGCCAGGACCTTTGGGTTTTGTGATCTGTGATGACACAGTTCACGTCCCGCTCTGATAGCTTCCCTGGACTGGAGCGGGGGACGAAGCTCACCTGCAGGAAGAGAGCTAGCCTTGTCCTAGGTGACGTCTGCAAAATCACCCCCTAAGTAGATACTGCCAGGCCTGCCAGGAGGCTTTTGTCTCTGTTATGAGTGGGGTGAAGTTGTATTTTCCTGTTCTTTTCCTCTTTCCTTTCTAAAAGCTGTACGGAGCTTCTGTATGTTCCAAATGAGAGAACGCCCACATGGCCGGGACAGCAAGAGCAATGGAGTAATGGTCTAGGAAATAAATGAAGTGAACCAACCCAGGGATGCTGTCTGCCTGCAAAGTGGAGATAAAATTAGAGCAAGTCTGTCTGGTTCAACTTACAGTGGGTCCACCGTTCGGGCCAAGAAGTAACCTGAATTGTACATCTGAGGTTGCAAAAATTGGCTAAGTTTCTTCAACTGTGTTATTCACCTGCTTTTGTTTTGGTTTGTCTAACTCACTCCCAGAGAACTCATAAGGAAGATATTCCAAATTCCAAATAAGGAAGAGAAAAAAAAAAGATCACATTCTTAAGAAACTGTTAAGAGAAATTTTAGGCCAGAGCAGTTAAGGGGCTGACCTAGAAACACCTTTTTGGTTTCAACATGGACTTATTAAGACTGTGCTGGCTGTTGTGAGGATGCCAGTGGCATGGGGTGTGGTCCTTGCCTGCCTGGATGGAGCTTCAAAACCCCATTAGGCACAATAAGGCTGACGCATTTAAAAGAGTTCTGAGAGGCGTGTGGTGTTATGGAGGAGACAAGATGGAGTCTATACGAGGGCAGGAATCCTCCACCCTCCTCTGCTACTAATGAGTGCTGAGACCCCTGGCAAGTCATTGTTCAGGCTTGGTGTTCTCGCTACCTATTAAGAAAGTCGAATTAAATAATCTCTTAAAGTTCCTTAGAGCTTAATCTTAGAATCTAATCACCAGCACCGGTAGATCTGTTGTATAACTAAGCAATAAAGAGAAGTATGCCGACGAAAAATACCGCGAGCCCTGAGTTTGGGAAGGGCTTGTGTCTCAGAGAAGAGGACCAGCTTGAGGAGGAACCCCTGAGGCTCTGGGCTCAGGATGGACTTTGAAGGCGGGCGGGAGACACAGCAGCGAAATTGCAAGGTGTGTTTGGAGAATGGGGAATGGGCCAAAGGGTCGGAGTAGTTTGTAGAGGTTGCTGGTGAGGGGGACGCTGGAAAGTTGGGCTGGGGCCAGATGGGAGGGTGTTGAACTCTGGCCTAAGGAGTTAGAACTTGAGTTTGCGGGTGAAAGGTGGTTATGGAAAGGCTGACGCAACAGAGAGGAGGCTGCACGGGTGTGTTACTGGGGCAGCATGGAAACAGCCTAGCCTTTGTTTTTGGCATAAGAGCTGGCTTGTCCATGGGGTCAAAAGCTTCACCTAACCAGATTCCCCTTGATACTGGACATGACTCTTCTCTGCTTGGCGTTGCTCAATCAATCAACGTAGAGTGCTGGGTCAAAAATAGAACAAAAGACGTGTGAGAGCCTGGGGACAGTGGTCATTGCTTAACATTAAGAAAAGAAATTTTGGTAGGATATACATAGCCTAAAATTTAAATTTCAGCCCCTTTTAGGTATACAGATATGGTGAAGGACAAGGAAGCCTGGTGTGTTGCAGTCCGTGCAGTTGCGGAGTCAGACATGACTTGGCGACTGAACAAGGTATACAATTCAGTGGTATTAAATATATTCACATGGCTGTACAGCGATCACCACAGTCCATTTCCTGACCTTTTTCATCATTCTAAACAGAAACTCTATACCCATGAAACGATGACTACCCATTCCTCCCTCCCCCAGCCCTCAGTAACCACATTCTACTGTAGAATGTTTCCATAAATTTGCCTGTTTTAGGCACCTCATATAAGTGAAATCATATAATATTTGTCCTTTTGTGTCTGGCTTATTTTACTTAGTATAAGGTCTTTGAAGTTCGTGTTGTGATGTGTGTCAGAACTTCATTCTGTTTCAAGACTGAATCATATTCCATTGTGTGTTTATTTTGTTTATCCATTCATCTGTTGATGGACACAGGTGATTTTTACCTTTTTGCTAGTGTGGATGACATTGCATTGAAAATCTGAAATTTGGCTGAGAAAAACTGTACTCTCAATGTATGAAAAAACCATTTTTCTGCAGAGAACTTTGAGCAAGGACCAGACACCTCAGGTGGGTTGGATGACTTGGAGATCCGAGGGCTGTAAGGGATGTGAATGGAATGGCTTTTCTGACAGCTCCTTGACACTGAATAAGTTGATGAGACAAGGTCTTGGCAGAAGGAAGGGAGCCTCCTGGGGAAGGAGACATAGAATCCCTCCTCCACCCTCCATACTTGCCCCCCACCCCGAGTTTCCTCTCTGCTTCTGCCCCTCAATCAAATCTGCTCACAAAGAAGGGCTGTTTGTTGGAATAAGCACCGACTGAACTTAAACCAACTTGCTATTTCTCTCAGGAGTATTAGTATTGTGCATCTCATCTCTCCTTAGATAAAATTAGATTTTGTTAATTGTCAGAAGGATTCCAGCATCTGACATGCAGGTGGAAGAGATGTGGGCGTCTTTCCTGACCTCCTCACTTGCTGTAAACCTCACGGAAGTACCCTTCCTTTCCTGTAGTGCGTGGGTTTGAGGAGGCAGGTACTGGCCCCTTTGGGATACCCTTGCCCTATAGGAGGAATGGGAGAACAGACTGCAAACCTGGAGGATGGAGGAGCATTTCGCTGCTTTTGAGCTTTCTTGTTGCCATCTTTGTTAGAGCCAAAGCTGTCCCGGGTTTCTCCACTTTCCTAGGATGAGAGCAGTTGGGAGCATGACCCTTTCTTTGGGGACCACCTGGAGAAATTTTCCTAAATTAGAGTGGGACTGAGCTGCCTGGATGAGGGACACCCCAGCTGTTTGCATGCACAGCTGCAGGTGACTCAGAGACTGGATTCTCCTAGCGCCCTGCCTGCCAGTGCAGGTTTCCCATGGTGAGACTCACCTCAGAGGTTCCCACTCTGGCTCCACACCTGTCCCACCCCTGAGTCTCACAGGAGGCTGGTTCTATCCCAGGAAACCTCACAGAGCAGAGGTAAGAGGAGCTGGCTGTTTTGGGTGTGTGCTTCAGCATGGTGGAGCCGAGAACAGGCTGAGTGTGCAACCACTGTGGCCGGGTGTGTTCAAGGTATGTGCAGAGCCCTTTCTCACTGGATGCTAAATAAGGACAAAGGTGGTGTATGGCTGTCAAAACTTCCATCAGCTAGTCTGTCAACAAACATCCTATGTACTAGGCACAGGGAATGAGGAGATTTAAAAAAAAAGATAAAAAAGATCTGTTTTGAATCCACCAAATCTATGCCAAAACCAATACAGAATTGTAAAGTAAAAATTAAAAATAAATAAGTAAATAAATTAAAAAAAAAAAAAGATCTGTTTTTTGTGTGCTTAAAGTAAGGATAAGAAAGGCAAGTTCATAATCAAGTAGAATACTGAGTGTGCAAAATTTTAGTTCCCCCAAATGACCTCAGTATTTTCCTAAAATATGGTGTACTCATGGGCTTCCCTGGTGGCTCAGAGGGTAAAGAATCTGCCTGTAATTCGGGAGACCTGGGTTCGATCCCTGGGTTGGGAAGATCCCCTGGAGGAGGGCATGGCAACCCACTCCAGTATTCTTGTCTGGAGAATCTCCATGGACAGAGGAGCCTGGTGGACTACAGTCCATGGGGTCGCAAAGAGTCGGACAGGACTGAGAGGCTAAGCACAACACACATGCATAGGAATGGAACATTTGAGGTGTAGGAAGGTCAAGAGTCTTTTCCAATGGCCTGGCGTGCTGCGATTCATGGGGTCGCAGAATCGGACACGACTGAGTGACTGAACTAAACTGAACTGAAGGTCAAGAGATCAGGAGACTTTTACCATGGAAAAGATAGCTTGTTATCCTCACAGATTTTAAGATGAGGGGGCAAGCGCTGCCACAAGGGGCCACGTGGGAAAGCACCAATGTCATCAGGAAGCAGAGGGAGGGAGAAAATGTGGGTAAGAGCCTTTCTAGATATGCAGATGACACCACCGTTATGGCGGAAAGTGAATAAGAACTAAAGAGCCTCTTGATGAAAGTGAAAAAGGAGAGTTAAAAAAGTTGGCTTAAAGCGCGACATTCAGAAAACTAAGATCATGGATGGCATCCGGTCCCATCACTTCATAGCAAATAGATGGGGAAACAGTGGAAAACAGTGGCTGACTTTATTTTTCTGGGCTCCAAAATTACTGCAGATGTTGACTGCAGCCATGAAATTAAAAGACACTTACTCTTTGGAAAGAAAGTTATGACCAACCTAGATAGCATATTAAAAAGCAGAGACATTACTTTGTCAACAAAGGTCCATCTAGTCAAGGCTATGGTTTTTCCAGTGATCATGAATGGATATGAGTTGGACCATAAAGAAAGCTGAGCACAGAAGAATTAATGCTTTTGAACTGTGGTGTTGGAGAAGACTCTTGAGAGTCCCTTGGACTGCAAGGAGATCCAACCAGTCCATCCTAATTGGAAGGACTGATGTTGAAGCAGAAACTCCAATACTTTGGCCACCTGATGCGAAGAGCTGACTCATTGGAAAAGACCTTGATGCTGGGAAAGATTGAGGGCAGGAGGAGAAGGGGACGACAGAGGATAAGATGGTTGGATGGCATCACCGACTCAATGGACATGGGTTTGGGTGGACTCCGGGAGTTGGTGATAGACAGGGAGGCCTGGCGTGCTGCAGTTCATGGGGTCTCAAATAGTCGGACACAACTGAGTGACTGAACTGAACTGAACTGAGTGGCTTCTGTGGGGGCGACTGAACTGAACTGAACTGAACTGTGTGGCTTCTGTGGGAAGGTACCATGAAGCAAGAAAAACAGACGTAGGCCTGGCTAGTTGGAATAGTCCTATCAGGCGCTGGAGCACAGGGACTGTCCCTCATTGTCTGGCCCTGGGTCCTGGGGTGATTAGGGCAGATACAGAGTGGCCCAGAGTGTGAGAGCTGATAAGGGGGATGGTTGGGGTGTGGGCTCTGGATCGGCTGGTTTGTATTTGGAAAGTGCACTTGTGATAAGTTGTCGACTATCTCTAGGGGTTGGTTAACCCTGGGAGGGCAGTCTCTCCAAGGGCAGCAAGGCCCCAGATATATCAAAGCACCAGAATACAGAAAATAAAAGACATGGCTAGTACAGTATTATGTCTGGTCCCACATGCTTTCCAGGAGGCTTCCCTGGTGGCTCAATGGTAAAGAGTCCACTTGCCAATGCAGGAGACATGGGTTCGATCCCTGGGTTGAGAAGACCTCCTTGATCCCTGGGTTGAGAAGATCTCCAGGAGAAGGAAAATGGCAAACCACTCCAGTATTCTTGGCTGGGAAGTCCCATGGACAGAGGAGCTTGGCAGGCTACAGCCCATGGGGTTGCAAAGAGTTGGACACAATTTAGAGACTAAACAACAACAAAATGCTTTTCTAGAATCTGATACTGGTCCATTGAAAGGGGAGTCTATTTCCTCTGACCTTGAGCTTGGAGGACCTTTGTGACTGCCTCAGTGACTAGGCCAGAGGAAGCAACAGTATGGCTTCTGAGGTTAGGTCATTCAGGACGATATGGTTCCCACTTGGCTCTTTTCCTGTTGGGACACTTGCCCTTGGAACTCAGCCCCCATGAGGAAGCCCAAGGTACCTGCAGAGGCCACAGGTCCGTGTTCTGATCCAGAGCTCCACAAGGGTCCCAGCTGTTTGCCTGCATTTAGTACAGAGCCTGTGAGTGGATGCAGCTTAAGATCCCAGTCTCCGGGCCACCCCAGCTGATGCCAACAGGAGCCGAGAAAAGCCACCCTTGCCAAGTCTGTCTAGATGCAGATTCTTGAGCAAAATAAATGGTGTCATTCCTTCAGCCCCTGGTCTTGGGGTATTTTGTTATACAGTGGAAGGTAACCAGGACACAGGATGGTAAGATGATGCTGGGGTGGGGAGGTTGTTCTGAGTGCACATGAGGAGGCTGGAGGATGGGAATAGGGATACAGTCCAGTCAGAAAAGGCAGTATAGAGTTAATAATAGTAACCAAGGGACTTCTCTGGCAGTCTAGTGGTTAGGACTCCAAGCTTGCCCTGCAGGGGGTATGGGTTTGATCCCTGATTTGGGAACTAAGATACTCTGAAGTGCAGCCAAAAAGGAAAAAAAAAAAAAGTAAAAATGGGGATTGAAACCGAATGGGACCCCAAAGGACCTTCCTGGGGACAAAAGAGTCTCTGTGTTCGACCCCTTCACCCCAGCACACACTCTAGCGTGTGCCATTCCCTGAGTTCCAAAGAGTAGACTCAAGCAATTACTAATTAGGGAAGTGAGGGAATGCAGGAAAGAAAATGGTCAAGAAACCACAGTGCTGTGATAAAACAGAGTCCTAGTTCCCCTTGAAGGGAAATACATAGTAATCTGATGCAGCTCTTTGAGATATTCTGCAGGCTCTAAGGCCCCCACCTGGGAAAAGAATGGTGGGCTTTAAGAGCTGAGAGGGGAGAGAGAGGATGTGGAGAGCAGGTGGCCGCCCCCGTTCCCTATGACCCACCGAAACAGGAGGGTAGAGAGTGGGGCACAACCTTTGAAGAGTGACATGGTGGTGAAAAGTGAAAAGGGGAGTGTTCATTGCTCAGTCATATCCAACTGTTTGCGACACCATGGACTGTAGCCCACCAGCTCTGTCCATGGAATTTTCCAGGCAAGAATAGTGTAATCAGTTGCCATTCCCTTCTCCAGGGTATCTTCCCAACCTAGAGGTCAAATCCAGGTCTCCTGCATTGCAGGTGAATTCTTAATCATCTGAGCCAACGGGGAAACCCAAAACTTGTATGTTGCTTGACAAACTGGTTCAGTTCAGTTCTGTCGCTCAGTCGTGTCCAGATCTTTGCAACACCATGGACTGCAGCACTCCAGGCTTCCCTGTCCATCACCAACTCCCGGAGTTTACTCAAACTCATGTCCATTGAGTCGGTGATGCCATCCAACCATCTCACCCTCTGTCGTCCCCTTCTCCTCCTGCCTTCATCTTTCCCAGCATCAAGGTCTTTTCCAATGAGTCAGTTCTTCATATCAGGTGGCCAAAGTATTGGAGTTTCTGCTTCAGCATCAGTCCTTCCAGTGAATATTCAGGACACTAGTTTTATCTCCTTGCAGTCCAAGGGACTCTCAAGAGTCTTCTCCAACACTACAGTTCTAAAGCATCAATTCTTCAGCGCTCAACTTTTTTTATGGTCCAACTCTCATATCCATACATGACTACTGGAAAAACCATAGCTTTGACTATACAGATCTTTGTTGGCAATGTAATGTCTCTGCTTTTTAATATTCTATCTAGGTTTGTCATAGTTTTTCTTCCAAGGAGCAAGTGTCTTTTAATTTCATGGCTGCAGTCACCACTTGCAGTGATTTTGGAGCTGATCTTCATTTTGTGAATGTTGAGTTTTAAACCAGCAAACTGGTTAGAACCAACTAGGTCCAAGATGCAATGATTTGACTTCCAGTGGACCTTGAACCTCATTATATACTCCTTGTAATACATTTGCATAAGCTAAGTGACACACCCACCAGTGCTGTGATAGTTCCTGGGCCAACTGTCAAAGATCAAAGAAGGGGCAGTGGTTCAGTTCCTGGAAATCTCTGCACCTTGCCCATAGTCCTTGGAATAATCCTACTGTTCTTTAGCCTTTGAAATTACCCAAACCCCCAAACTAACCATGCCATATTTCGGGGTCTATCACCTTCTGAGATGGCCCACTTTCTGTCTCTGGAGTGTGTTTCTCTCTGAATAAATCCCCCCCCATTTTTAAAAAGATCTTTTTGATATGGGCCATTTTTTGTAAGTCTTTATTGAATTTCTTACATTATCACTTCTGTTTTACGTTTTGATTTTTTGGCCATGAGGCATGTGGGATCTTAGCTTCATGACCAGGAATCAAGTCCCAGTCTGAGTTTGACTGGCTCGAGTCCTAGAACATGGGTTCAAATCCCATTCTGAGCTGCACAGTTTCACTATGACATACGACTCTAGGCCAGTCTTCCTCCACCTCCAGTTGGTCACTGCCTCCTGAGCCACCATCTGATTTTTGGCCTCCTAGTTTGGCAAGATTGAAGGCAGGAGGAGAAGGGGGTGACAGAAGATGAGATGGTTGGATGGCATCACTGACTCAATGGACATGAGTTTGAGTCAGGAGTTGGTGTTGGACAGGGAGGCCTGGCGTGCTGCAGTCCATGGGGTTGCAAAGAGTTGGACACAACTGAGCGACTGAACAACTCAGCAACAGCTTTGTTCCTCTCCTCCCTCTTCTGACCCTCTGCTCTATCTGACTCTGGAAATAATTGCAAAGGATTATTGTGTTGGGACTTATATAATATGGACTGAAGTGCAGAACACACCTTACAGTTTGTCTCATTTTCCTCCCGTCACTGAAGCAAAGTGTTGAGAAGAAGTCATTTTACAGTTGCTGCAGCTGCTACTGAATTTAGATTGGAAAAACGATTTGCTTGAGCAAAGTGGTGATCAGATAAATCCCATGAATTTATTGCTTAAAAAAATGTGTCTGTTAGAGAGAGGGAGTGGCCGCCCTGATGTTGTGAGGGGGCAGGGTTGGGGGAAGGGGTGTTGACAGCCTCTGTGCACCAACCTCAGAGAAGTGTTGGGCAAATAGGAATGATGAAGGCCTTTCAGCCCTTCGGCATCTGATAAAATCCTTCCCTTTTTTATGATCTCATTTAATCTTCACAGTGAGATGGGGAAGGTAGCTTAGGGGTGGCGTTACCTCCTGTTTATAAATAAGGAGAATGAGAAATGCTCAGCTAACAAGCAGAGGGTCCATCTCCAGCCTTTGAATCTACATAAGTGCCTCTGCTCTTTGGATGATCCACTTAAGTGTATGTGGTCCCACTGATTTTCAGATGAGATTCACTCTTGGAAGGGAAGCAGGGAAAGACACTTGACATTTATCTTGTGATCATTTCGTGCCGGGGACAGGGAGGGGGGTGCTTGTGTTAGCTTTCTGTAGGGGCTGGCTTACGATACAATGGGAAATGATCACAGTTGCTTTTGGTGGCCTGGGCTTCGCTTGGATGAAGTCTTTCTCCTCTTTCTGAGCTGTATCCAGCCCGTTCCTAGGAGGCAGAAGCTCCATTCCTGCTGCTGTTTATTAAAGCAGGGCTGGGCTTTGCCCCCTCGGGTCTGTGTCTCCACGGTCTTCTGCGGCTCCTTGTAGGCGTGGGGTCCCTGTGACTTACTGCGGCCACTCCCCCGTGGCGGGCCCTTCTCCTGCAGGCTCACTAGGACCTCCAGCCCCTGTGGAATCACTTCTAGATGTGTCTGAGAATGCTCAGGAGTGTCCTATCTGGGCCTGCTGGGCCTTGTCTCCTGAGGTGTGAGCCCCTGGGTTTCCTTGAGCCCCGGGGCATCCATGCTCAGCAGCTGCCTGTTCTGGGCAGCCTGTGCCCCATTGTTTTTCAGAATTTCAGCAACAGAGTTTCTCAGCTTCTTCCAGAACTCCTGGTCACCTCACGCATGGTGACAATGGCTGAGTCCTTGTGAGGATGATCGTGATACCCGGTTGCTTGGCACACCCCCTTGAGGGATCCTAGGTATCACCTGGGACTCGGGGTCAGTCTGCCTCTCTGCAGATGACTGTGGCTGGTTACTGAGTCAAGCTCAGGGGCCTGGTCCCTTTTCCACTCTGGGTGAGGTCTCTCTGTCCTATAATAACTGATAGGGGAGTGTCAGTTGCTTACATCCCTCCCCTAATACCACACTGTGAGTCACTGATAAAAAGCAGTGGGCCATTGATTACCCACACTATGCCAGCCGGGGCACTGGGAACTTTGTGTATGTTATCTTTTTAATTCCCAGAACTACCTGAGACCACACAACTTACTGCACATGGGTTCAGAGGTCAGGGTGTGTCGGCCGCGAGGGTTGTCTAGAGAAGTGACTGCACATTTCAGCACCTTTATCCTTCATCTACAAAATGAGCCATTAGACCATATGCTATTTAAAATCCTGACTTGAAAACTCACCTTTGTTACCTTTCTGAGGAATATCTCTGACCTCACAAAAGTCAAACTTAAGCCCTCAAAAGACACAGAGCTGACCGTATAATAGAAACCTGTCTGATTCCTCTGTCCATGGGATTCTCTAGGCAAGAATACTGGGGTGGGTTTCCATTCCCTTCTCTAGTGGATCTTCCTGACCCAGGGATCTAACCTGCGTCTCCCGCATTGTAGGCAGATACTCTACCGTCTGAGCCACCAGGGAATCTCCAACACCTGATATCTACATACCATTATTTGTTGTTCAGTAGCTAAGTTGTGTCCAACTCTTTGCAACCCTGTGGACTGCAGCACGCCAGGCTTCCCTGTCCATCGTTACATCAGTGGGTTGTTATTCTGAGGAGGGAGTTGTTTAAAACTATCTATTATGATTGTTTTTTAATTTCAAGTAACAGAAAGCTCAGGTCAAGGCTATAGTTCTGCAGTCATAACCGGATTTGGGAGGTGGCTGTGATCCACTTGGAAAGAGCACCAACTTAGCATCGAGTATCCGGGGCTGGAGTGTAATTGAAATTTACCAGCTCTGTGTCTCTAGGCAAGGAATCTTTGAGCATCAGTTTTCTCAACTGTAAAAATAAGAATTGCAGGATTCATCATGAAGGGGCTTTATGCGGTCCAATGAATGTGACAGAACATCACACAGTTGTAACTGCTCTGTGCTACGTAAGAGTTATTATAACTCTTCTTTGACTGCTTCTATTTATGTAAAACCTTCACATCAATGCTTGTCAGCTCTGGAATGAGCTTAGGGAAGGCAATTGCTGACTCTGCCTATGGGCCTCTGTTCACCACTCTGACACTGCTCTACTCTCCCCAAATGTAGTCTAATTTTCCAAATAGTCTCCAGGGGGAAAATGTCCCTGTTTCTCCTTTGTGCTTGCATTTCATACCGTGGCAGTGGTCTTTTTCCTCACAGATGATCGTAGTTTTAGTTCTGTAGGGCTTCTCTGATAACTCAGTTGGTAAAGAATCTGCCTACAATGCAGAAAACCCCAGTTTGATTCCTGGGTCAGGAAGATCTGCTGGAGAAAGGATAGGCTACCCATTCCAGTATTCTTGGGTAAAGAATATGCTGGTAAAGAATCTGCCTGCAATGTGGGAGACCTGGGTTCAGTCCCTGGGTTGGGAAGATCCCTTGGAGAAGGGAAAGGCTACCCACTCCAGTGTTCTGGTCTAGAGAGTTCCATGTCCACGGGTTTGCAAAGAGTTGGACATGACTGAGCGACTTGCACTTCACTTTAGATTTTGGTAATCTGAGTGTTCTGAAATCTCCAAGAGGGGCAGGTGGGCTGGGATGTGGTAGGAAAGGCAAAGTTCCTTCCTGGAAATGTGAGGATCTGGGTTCCGTCCAGGGTTTTTCTACCGTGAGCTGTTGGACCCCAGGAAAGTCCACCAATCAATTCAGCCTCATTTTGATAATTTATGCAGAGAAAAATTTCAGCCTCATCTTCTACAGAGGATTTTTGAGAGGATAAAAGCATTAGCATTCCCATTATATATCACCAAATATGTAGAGAATACTTTCAAGCCGGGCCATGTGCCGAGGATAAATCAGCTAACTGGATGTGCAGGAAGCCAGCGTATGTGCGAGGCCCATTTGGGTCTCAGGAGGTAGGCTGGGGGGCCTCACCTGGGGGGCCTTGAACACTCTGGCTACGATGGGTGCTTTCCATATGGAGGCAGTATGTCAGGTGGGAAGATGGGGAGGCCTCAGGGGAAGATGGGCACCCCTGAGGGGTCGCACTGACTGCTCCTCTCTGGTTTCCCCTCCTACTTGGGGTGGCCCCATCAAGAGAAGCTGCAAGTACACCACCAGCCCGTCACAACCGCTCCCTGTAGGGCTCGTGGACAAGTGTGTAGGATCAAGAATTCAGATGGTGATGAAGAGTGATAGGGAGACTGTTGGCACCCTACTGGAATGGGATGACTTTGTCAATATGGTACTGGAAGATGTCCCTGAATTTGAAGTCACACCAGAAGGAAGAAGAATGACTAAATTAGACCAAATCTTGTGAAATGGAAACGGTATAACAATGCTGGTCCCTGGTGGAGAAGGACCTGAAGTGTGAATGGATTTCCTTGACTTAGGCTAGATCCTGTTTTGCCTTATGGTGACAACAAAATGGAAATTGTTTTAACCTTTCAGTGTTTGTATTCTGTGAAGCCGAGTTTCACATTGAAGGGAAATGCTTTGAGGATGCCCTGTTCATGCCCATTTTTGTAAGTTAATCATGATTATTTTGGGAAAAGAACAGTTTTTTTTTTTAAGACAAAAAATAAAGCTATTTTTGTTAAAGAAAAAAAAGAAAAAGAAGCTGAAAGGAGGTGATAGAAGTGGGGTGGGGTGGGCGCCCAGTGATGGGACAGTTACAGAGTGGACATGTGACAAGGGTGTTCACCTTGAGGGCCCTGACTGGCACACCAGCGTCCCCAGGGCTGGTGACTCACCTGTACAGGTAGTAAAGGAATTCCCTTGTGGGGCCTTGCAAATCATTCTTTTAATCCAGTTTCCCAGGAGCAAGGGGAGTATTTTGGAATAATCTCACTGGAAGTGGTGTCATCCCAGCTCCTGAGTAAGTCCAGTACTTTATGCCTTCACCAACAGTCCCGAGGAGGTCTCCGTCCCTCTGCAGCTCTGAATCAGCCCCTGTTCCCCTGAAGGCTTTGCTGGAGCGGGGCTTTGGGTGAGGGCTAATTAGATAATGCCTGTGAAGCACTTGGAGTTCCTTGGAGACGGTGCCTTTCGATGTATTATTAATAGTGGTGAGCACAGTGTTTCCAAACAAAGACGTGCCTACTTAAATACCCGGGGCAAGGGGAGAGAGGGCAGAGGGGAGGCCTGGAGAGCGGACCCAGCAGAGAGAGCCGGTCCTTGGGGAAGGCCTGCAGTCCCATCACGGGGTCTTCAAGGTGGGGATGGAGGGCAGGGACTGTGAGTATGAAATGGAAAGTCGCAGGGCAGTACTTGTGTAGACAATGTGAGAAGGGCCCTGGTCTGTGATGGGGTGCAAGGAGGGAAGTTGGCAAGCCTGGCCAGGCTGTGCCCTCGGGGCTGGTTTCCTGTTGAGGAGATGTACCGACTTTCCTTTGGGGCTCACCAGGGCTTCTCTTGGGCTTCCCTGGTGGCTGAGACGGTAAAGCGTCTGCCTGCAATGCGGGAGACCCAGGTTCGATCCCTGGGTTGGGAGGACCCCCTGGAGAGGGAAATGGCAACCCAGTTCAGTATTCTTGCCTGCGAAATCCCACAGATAGAGGAGCCTGGCCAGTTACAGTCCATGGGGTCACAAAGAGTCGGATATGACTGAGCAGCTTCAGTTTCAGTTTCAGGGCTTCCGTGGTGGGTCAGATGGTAAAGAATCTGCCTGCAATGCAGGAGACTCAGCCTTGATCCCTGGGTCAGGAAGATCCCCTCAAGAAGGGAATGGCAAACTACTCCAGTATTCTTGCCTGGAAAATTCCATGAACAGAGGAGCCTGGTGGGCTAGAGTCCTTGGGGTTGCATGGTCGGGCACAACTGAGCAACTAACACACACCAGCTTCCAGGAGCACTGCCTGGGATGGCATTTCCCTGAGAGAGCTCCCTCAGCTTTAGCTGGCTCTGTTTCCTAAGAGATTAACCCGGATTAACCCCTGCTCCTCCCAAAGATTGGGGGGTGCCCCATGCAGATTTCAGTATCAAATGGCTGGATCATTAAAGGACTAATTTGAGGAGGCCTAATTCTATGTTAGGGGTTGTGACTCCCATCCCGTTGGAGGATCTAGCTCAGAGAACTCACCCCTCTATCACTGGTGACCCCTGTAGCTGCTCGCACAGGTAGGTATCCAGGGTACTTCCAAAAGACATATTGAAGTCTGTTATGGGCTAGGGGTTTGTCTCCCCTGAAAACTCTTATGCTGAAGACTTAATGAAACTGTTTACTTCAGATTATGACTTGAACCCAGCCAAAACCCAGGATACCTGGTTTCGGTAACTAACGAAGATCAGATTTCTTGATGTCTCATTGAAGTAAGAATTTGGTGAGAGACAAAATGATAGGTAAGAAGTGGATCTATCCAGATTCAGAGAGGAGCACACTCCACAGAGTGTGGGCCATGTGGCGTGAATAGTTTTTATAGCCTGGGTAATTTCATATGCCAATGAGTGGGAGGATTATTCCATCTATCTGGGGGGAAGAGGTGGAGATTTCCAGGAATTGGGCCACCACCCACTCCTTGGTCTTTTGACAGTGCCTTGGAACAGTCATGGCACCTCTGGGTGTGTCATTTAGCTTGCTGATTGAGGATCAAGGTCTAGTCTTGTCTGCCATCTTGATCCCATTTGATTCTAATCGGTATATGTTGTGTCCTTGAACTATGTCATTCTTTCAGAAGTTGTGCCCTGCCCTCTTCCCTCCTGTTTCACGAACTCTCCCAATGGGATGGTGTTTGGAGATGAGGTCTTTCTTTGAGAGGTGGTTAGCATTAGGTGAGGCATGAAGGTGGGGCTTTTGTGACCAAACAGAAGTTCCAATGCTGATGCACAACGAGGCCAAATAAACCGAGATGTTGGAGTTTGGAGCAGAGAAAGGCTTATTGCAGAGCAAAGCAAGGAGAACAGGTGGCTCGTGCTCAAAACCCTCAAACTCTCCAGTGGCTTTTGGGGAAAAGGTTTTGTAGGTAAAATTTGGAGTGAGGGCTGAAGGGTGTGTGACTCTGTTCTTCTTGGTTGGTGGTGAGTAACAGGGCAGTGCTCCAGGAACCTTGCCCTCAGCCTGAAGTCACCATCCTTCACTTGGGTGGGGACTTCAGTTCCTTAGGAAGAACTCAAAGATATCATTATGTATATTTCTTAGGAGGAACCAGGACCTTGCCCCAAGCTGCACTATTGTTTCTTGACTGTTCCTTTTTGCTTCTGCGTCTCCTCCCTTCCCTGATTAGCAGTTGTTTGAATCTGACCTTTGGCACTCTGGGAAGGTCAAGGAGGCTGAGAGAAGCCTATTTCCTTACAAAGTAGAAAGAGGGAACTCACAAAGAATGTGTATCTGGGAGGGCCACCCAAGGTCCTGCTCCCTTTCAACCTTCCTTGGAAACCAGATTCTTGTAGATTAATTAGTTAGGATGAAGTCATGCTAAAGTGGGGGTGGGCTCCTGGTCCAATGTAATTGGTATCCCCATAAGAAAAGGAGAGACATAGACACACACAGAGGGAAGATGACTCGAAGACCTCAGGGAGAACGCCACATGAAGAGAGAGGAAGGAATGAAATGATGCATTTCCAGCAAAGAAATGGCAACTCATTCCAGTGTTTTTGCCTGGACAGAGGAGCCTGGCAGGCTACAGTCCATGGGGTGGCAAAGAGTCAGACACGACTGAGCAACTAGATAACAACAACAGTCAGAGCAACAATCTACCAGCCAAGGGATGCTGAACATCGCTGGCCACACCACAGAAGCTAGGAGAAGCACACAGAACCCATTCTCCCCTCCCGCATTCAGAGAGACTACGGCCCTGCCCACAGGGTAACTTCAGACTTTTCCTCTGCAGAACTTTGACAGAATGAATTTCTGCTGCTTTGGGACTACCCTGGTGGTCCAGTGTTTAGGACTCCACACTCCCAATGCAGGGGGTCTGGGTTCAACCCCTGGTCAGGGACCTAGAGCCCACATACTGCAATTAGAGATTCTGCACGCCACCACAAAGACCCAGGATCCTTGTGTTGCGACTAAGGTCCAGTGAGGCCAAAATAAAAAACAGATAAGTAACAATTTCAAATTTCTGTTTTTAAGCACCTGGTATAGGGACTTTTTCACAGCAGCCCCAGGAAATTAATACTTTAGGGTCCAGGAGTGTTCACATGCTCTTTCAAACTGACCACAAACACCTCGGTCGCCTTAGAAAGCCAGCCAAGCCCAGGAGGCCTCCACTCTCTTTGTGTCTCTATTTTGGGAAGTCTGTACACACGGGCTCCTAGGTTCACTCATTGAGGACAGGCCTTCTGCTGCCAAGTTCTCACACAAAATGTTCCAAGACACAAAAGGGCTTAGAAACCCAGAGGCTGGAGCCAGTAGAAAAAAAGCAAAGCTGTCTTCCTGTTTAGCCAAAGGACAGGCGTCTCTGAATACCAAAAATCACACATCATTATTTATCCTCATGAATCACCAGGTGACATTATATTAGCGGACACCCCACCCCATCATAGGTCAGTCCCATTAGTTACCAAGGGGAAATGGGCAGGTTTAGTGTAGCTTAGTAAAACCCCAATGCATCAGATGATCTGGCGCATTCTGGCACTGAAACTTCTTTGCTGTGCCTGTGAGGCACCCTCTGGTCTCAAGGGGTGGACAGCAGACAGCTGCCAGGGTCCCCCTTCTCCCTCATGCCTCCGCCCCCACAATTGCAGATCACAAGGCTTTTCAACAGCTGCCTAACCACCAGCGCCCTGTTCCTGCTCCTGGGTGGAGATGGCGCATGGGATAAGCTGGGCCGCAGACACCTGGCACTATCTCGTGGTAGATCATCTTTCAGAAGATGTGTAAACCTCCAGCAATCTCAAGACCAGAATCTACCTCTAGGATGCTCCTTCAGAATAGCACCCTGAGGTTTTGCCTTCGGGGAATTCCACCTGCCACCCCACCCACCCCGTCCCCCAGTCCTTGCTTCCCTGGGAGGGGCTGATGCCATTTGTTCTTGTTTGCTCAATAACGTGTGTCTGACTCTTCGAGACCCCATGGACTGCAGCACGCCAGGCCTCCTTGTCCTTCGCTATCTCCCTGAGCTTGCTCAAACTCATGTCCATCGAGTCAGTGATGTCATCCAACCATCTCATCCTCTGTCACCCTCTTCTACCCTCAGACTTTCTCAGCATCAGGATCTTTTCCAATGAGTCAGCTCTTTGAAGCAGGTGGCCAAAGTATTGGAGCTTCAGCTTCAGCATCAGTGCTGTCAATGAAAGCACTCAGGGTTGATTTCTGGTTTGATCTCCTTACTGTCCAAGGGAGTCTCAAGAGTCTTTTCCAGAACCACGTTTCAAAAGCATCATTTCTTCAGCCTTCTTTATGGTCCAAGTCTCACATCCATACATGGCTACTGGAAAAAACATAGCTTTGACTAGACAGACCTTTGTTGGCAAAGTAATGTCTCTGCATTTTAATATTCTGTCTAGGTTTGTCCTAGCTTTTCTTCCAGGGAAGAAGTGTCTTTTAATTTCATGGCTACATGCACTGTCCGAAGTGATTTTGGAGCCCAAGAAAATAAAGTCTGTCACTGTTTTTGCCATTAATCCAATAAATAAAGCCTTCTTCATTTGTGTCAGTTAAGCTGCCCAATTGACTCAAACCAAAGTTTTTCTGCCTCCAAATACTGAAGAGCCAATACAGTTTAGGTGGGGAGGAGATACAGAAACTTGTGTGGGAATGATTAATTTTTAAGTTTGGGCTGCTGAAGGCAGAATGGTCTCAGCTCATGGCTCCTGGTTATTAAAAAAATGTTCTCAGGGCCTGTGGGTGCTAGTATAAACCAGTCCCTATGTTAAAAACAAAACATGATTATTAATTAGTGCAGATAGATTAGAATTTTATTTAGAACAGGAAGCCTGCATAGGTTTTTGCATTTAAAGTGTTGATTAGAGGCATGAGTAGGGTGCGAAGATTTAAGGGTAGGCTAATTAATTGGGCAAAATAATTCGTGAGGCCTGGAGGAGGGCATGGCAACCCACTCCAGTATGCCTGGAGCAACTGAGCACAGCACAGCAGCACCGTGGGCGAGGCCTTGCACTAGGTACTGAGGGAGATGAATAAGAAATGGCTCTTAGGACAAAGGGAAAATAATGACTTTCGTGGGTATGTCACTTAAGCTGAAGCTCCAATGCTTAGCGGCCTGATGCAAAGAGCTGACTTGTTGGAAAAGACCCTGATTCTGGGAAAGAGTAAAGGCAAAAGGAGAAGAGGGCGGCAGAGGATGAGATGGTTAGATAACATCACCAACTCAACGACATGAGTGTGAGTAAACTCTGGAAGATACTGCAGGACAGAGGAGTCTGGCATGTCCATAGCGTCGCAAAGAGCAATTTAGTGACTGAACAACAAATGCAGTGATGAGCTTGGCTTTAGGCTATCAGCCTCGGGACATCCTGGTTTCTCTTTCCATGCATTATTATTTCAATTAATCCCTATAATAACTCTATCACTTGGGTTCTATTTTGTATGGTTTCTAAGGTATGAGCAGAGTCAACTTAGTGGGTAAGCCTTCTAGGGAGACTTCCTGTCACCAGCATGACTAGGAAGCTGAAAATGCCACCCAGAGTTTCAGATGAGTTTTACTGGTGGAAATTAAGACGCCTTAATCTGTCAGTGCAGGGGACACAGGAGACTTGGGTTTGATCCCTGGGTCAGGAAGACCCCCTAGAGAAGGAAATGGCAATCCACTTCAGTACTCCTGCTTGGAGAATCCCATGGACAGAGGAGACTGGTGGGCTACAGTCCACGGGGTCACAGAGAGTCAGACATGACTGTGCACGTATGCAGTATGGCATGACTTCCATCATAATCCTGTACTGTGATTGGTGACTGGTTGACCTGCAGTTTCCCCAAAGACATATAAGAAACAATGGAAAACAAGGGAAGGACTTCCCTGGTGGTTTCAATAGTTGGGACTTTGTGCATTCCTGTCTAGAGTGTCGGTTCAATCCCTGGTCCAGGAACTAAGATCCCATCATCCATGTGGGGTGGCTGGGGGAATAAAAAAAGAAACAAGGGATGAGGCTGTGGAGGTATCCTGAGTGGGAGTGAACTTGTCGGGTCCTTCCTAGAGCAGGTATGAGAAGAGAGTCAGGGAGATGGGGAGACGCCCAGCGCTAGGGTATAAGGGGCAAGTGGGGAGGTAGGAACCCATCTCATCTGTCAAGGAGCATGGCTGAGACAGGGAGGAAAGCTGACCTGCTTTCTGCCATCAGCTTAGTGACCAGGGCTGGCCTGTGTGGCTGTAATGTCAGTGAGCTAAGGGCACTTAAGGGCTCAGCTGATGGAGGTGGCTGTGCCCTGAGAACAGCACCTGTGTGCCCGAGGCTTCTCTGCAGGGGCAGCGGGATCAGCCTTCCTGCTTTGTGTCCTTGGGTAGCTCAGCATGGGCTGCCTCTTTGCACACTTTTCTTGGACTGATGGAGCTCTTCAGGAGGGTAGGGGAGAGTATTCCAAAGCGGGAACCTTGGGAAGGCCTTTTACACCCAAGGGGGCCAGGTTGGGCATGCTACTTGGGCTTTAGCTGCTGCTGCTGCCAAGTCGCTTCATTCGTGTCCATCTCTTCGTGACCTCATGGACTGCAGCCTACCAGGCTCCTCCGTCCATTGGATTTTCCAGGCAAGAGTACTGGAGTGGGTTGCCATTGCCTTCTCTGACCTAGGCTTTAGGCTGATCCTGAAAACGGCATGTGAAGAAGGCCTAGCTCTCCATTCATCAATCACTCATTCTAATGTGAAGGGGTGGCGGGGGGTGAGGGGCAGGGGCTGCTGAATGCTTATTAAACAAACAAACCAGTTTCCTGGTTGCATAAAAAGAAACTTTGGCATGCTATGTAAATACTTCAGTCTTTATAGGAATATGCAGTGTTGATGTAACGACCCAGTCTATCTCCCCCCACCCCAGGATAACCACAAACTTATTTTGAAGTGGGAAGTGGGCACTTGGTATCTTGAGCTCCATAACTTGAAGTCACTTAGGAGGCTTCTCGTGAATGTAACAAAAATGGATGCCCATGGCCTGGAATTGAATGTTACAATGCAGTGGAAAGGGCAGAAGAATAAGATCTTGGTGCTTAACTAGATTCTGCCACTAACAAGCTGTCTCAAAGGACCGTCCATTTAAGACCCAGCTAGGGGTTTAGCAGAGTGGTAAAAAATCTGCTTGCCAATGCAGGAGAAATAAGAGACTCAAGTTTGATCCCTAGGTCAAGAAGATCCCCTGTGGGAGGACATGGCTACTCACTTCAGTATGCTTGCCTGGAGAATCCCATGGACAGAAGAGCCTAGTGGGCTACAGCCTATGAGGTCACACAGAATTGGACATGACTGAACATGCGTGCGTGGTATGCCTCAGGAAGGGAATTGCTCTTAGAAATTCTCTTAGAGGAACCGTTCTGTAAACTCTGGGCAAATTCCCTTGTATTTTGTTGGGCTGATCTGTGTCATGTATCATGAGTTGAGGAGGAGGGTAAAACCCTTGTCACTGGTTTAGATATATCAAGACCCACTTCCAAAGCTAGATGAGTAGTTCTTTTTCCTTAAGTCACGTTGGCTACATGATGAAGAACAAAATCAGGGCTCCACCAGCAAAGAGGAAGTGGGGACATGGATGTTGGGTGGGCCACCAACAATATCCACTAAAGTGAGGCTAACTAACTTGCCTGAGATTGATTTTGGGCAAATTAGCCTTGTTCTTAACCACTGTACCATGTTCGCTCCATCTCAAACATTCCACACGTCTAAATCAATTAGAAACATTTCAGCCAGCATAAGAAGAGACTGGAAATAAATGCTGTTCTAATCCCCAGACACATTTAACTTCTTTAGATAGCCATTTTGCTAAGTACCAGTGAATGCTGAAGAATATTTTGGCATAAGATATTTGATTGTCAGTTTATGAGTGGGATATTTCAGTTTCAAAGTTCCAGATCTCTTTCTGAGTCCAAAATATGCAAGTGTACAGGATTTCCTTCCAAACAAGTCATAAAATCAAATAGTTTATCCATAATAAAAGCTGGGGAAATGAGACATTTATCTTCCCCTGAGCTCTTTTTTTTTTTTTAAAGACAGACTCTCCAATTTGCCCTTGAATTGGGAAAGAGAATCAGAACCTATATATGAGTTTGGTAGTTACTACTTTTAACAACAGCACAAACAGACTGAAATAATAAATGGAATATGCTGACTTACATCTACTGAAAAACCCAGAGCTAAGCCAGGTTCCTTTAGCTCAGTCATGTCACCAAAGATCCTGTTCATTTCTTCATCTCCTATCTGTCTTCTGTGGCTATGCCCATCTCAAAGGGAGCTCCCCCCGGGATCACAGGATGGCTGCCCATAACTCGTGGATGACGTGCTTCCCTCTTACCATCCGGCGACAACCGGTACCACTGAAAGAACTAGAAAACGTCCTTCTCGCAAATTCCCAGCAATGTCTCCTTGAAGCTCATTGGCCTAAATCAATCTGTGTGGCCGGGGGAAAGGAATGGGCTGATTCCTTTCCCCAACATCATCTACCTCCCCTCTAGCATTGATCCCAGTGGCCAACCCAGACCCGGGGCCTCTAGGAAAAGGAGGGAGAAATGGTGCTCGGAATGTCACCCACAAAGGTCAATGGCACTAGCTCACACTTTGCCTCCATTGATCAGCGATTCCTCACGGACTTCCCAGAAACAATGCGCACGATGGCAAAAGGAGGCGGTAGGCAGAGAGCGGGGAGAAAGAGAACAATCATCAAATTGTAGGCACAGTGTGTTGGAATTTAGCAAGAGTTCTCTGGCCAACCCAAAGTGTCCGTGGGTGGAAAGTTAAAAATCGTGTCCTGACAAGGCTTGCTGAGTCATCCCCACCCAGAAGCCTCCTCTCTCCTCCCCACTGATCGGGCATTCTCTGCAGTCCTCCAGGCTCCTAAGTCCATGGAATTCTCCAGGCCAGAATACTGGAGTGGGTTGCCATGCCCTCCTCCAGGGGATCTTCCCAACCCAGGGATCGAACCCAGGTCTCCTGCACTGCAGAAAGATTCTTTACCATCTGAGCCACCAGGGAAGCCCTCTGAAGGCCTCAGATTCAGTTTAATCTCTCCTGTGTTTATCCGAAGCTCTAGTCACTGGCTCGTCCCTCCCCACACAGTGACGGGTGGCTCCTCCCTGAAACACTGTGTTTGGAAGAGCCCCCCCTTGAGGAGACTTTGTCCTCAGCAGTGAGGGGCCTGGCCTGGAGACAGAGACATGAATCCCTGAGGGCCCTCCGCAGTTTTGTTCCTGAGTTCTTCATTCAGCGTCATCCATCCATTCATCTTGCAGCTGTTCAGTCACTAAGTCATGTCCGGCTCTTTGTGACCCCATGGACTGCAGCAAGGTTCCCTGTCCTTCACCATCTCCCGGACTTTGCTCAAAGTCACGTCCATTGTCGTGCTGTCTAACCATCTTAGCCTCTGTCACCCTCTTCTCCTTTGGCCTTCAATCTTTCCCACCATCAGTGTCTTTTGCAATGAGTCAGACACTCATCTTACAAGTACTTAATGAGTGCGTAACATGTACCAGTCATTATTCTATGCCTGGGTTTACAGAATTAAATAAAACTCTTAATGTTTCTATCACATGATGTTTTCCATGTGGAGCAGGTTGAAATAAAAAAAAAATTATTTGACAAAATTAGAAAATTATAAACGACGTAGAAAAATAAAGTAGGAGAAAGGTGAAGAATGTTCATAGGGGGTTGTTACTTTGATCAGGGGATGAGAGAGGTTCTCTCTGAGGAAGGACCAACACATAGTAACTAGTGGTGTTCAGGACCTAGGGAATCCTTTAATAATTAATTCGTTAACTGGTTCGCTCAACCCAAAATTATGGGTGTGCATGCTTAGTCCCTTCTCCTCTGTCCATGGGATTCTCCAGGCAAGAATACAGCAGTGGATTGCCGTGCCCTTCTCCAGGGGATCTTCCTGACCCAGGGATTGAACCCATATCTCTTATGTCTCCTGCATTTACCATGAGACCACCTGGGATCTTAACTCTTTCCCCAGAATTAGGACTGTTCAGTTCAACCCAGATTGAGCGCAAACTCTGGTCTCCAGCAGAGGGATTAAACAGGCCATTCTACCTTAAAACTGAAAGGGCAAAACTGCAGAGGAGAAGGTATATAAATACTAATGTGCTTTGAAGTCTTTGTATATTTACAGTTCGCTTTATGACTGGAGAGGTGGTCCTTAGGGTTCATCTGACCGTTTGCCAATGAGCATTTCCCCCAGATGGGACCTTGTGGACTCTCATCCCCTCCCTGTGGGCTAGTTAGTGGAGTCCGTGTGGATCCAGGGAATGAAAGCACCAGTTTGACCCAAGCATTCTGTGACGTACATGTTTATGTGGGGATTAAGTGTAGAATGAGTTGTCACTGAAAATATGTGCTTTGTGTATTTAGAAGATAAGTATTTTTTTATTGCTAATTAGTGCTGGGCTCATACACATTTGTCATGTTGGGATGTCAGATTCATTTGCCCTTTCAAACCCACTGCCTTAATTAATCTTTCTCCAGCTACTCTGCGTTGCAGCCTGGCCGTAACTCAGACTGCTAGGCTCTGTGGGAATGGGGTTTCTACTTAGAAACTGTTGTAATTTAAAGCAAAATCCAGAGTTTGAACCTTGTTGAAAAAACATCCTTTGGTAAATTCGAGAGCTAGTCTCTCCATGATGAACCCACACGAGGAGGCAGTGGGTGAGTATTGTACTGATCAACCTTTCCTAAGTCTTGGCCCGGGTGTCATTTTTTTTCTGTGAAGCATTTCCTGAATCCACCCTCTTTCCCCAAGAACTGGACAATACCCCCTCCTTTGTGCCCAGGTAAGATTTTACACTCAGCTATCAGGGTGCCTCTGATATTTAAAATTTTATTTTTTGGCCATGCCATGCAGCTTGTGGGATTTTTTTTTCTATTTTAGTTATTGATTTTTGGCTGCACTGTGTCTTTATTGCTGTGCGCAGGCTTTCTCTAGTTGCAGCGCTTGGGCTTCTCACTGCTGTGGCTTCTCTTGCCGCACAGCGTGGGCTCTAGGGTGTGTGGCCTTCCGTAGTCGTGGCGTGTGGGCTCAGTTGCGTGGGATCTTCCTGGACCAGGGACCAAACCTGTGTCCTCTGCACTGGCAGGCATATTCTTAACTACTGGACCACCGTTTTGATTTTAATGCAAATGCTTATTCATCTATCTACCTCATACCACCTTTCTCCCCCGGCTCAGACTCTTGAAAACAGGAATGGTACCTCATTCGTGTATGCGCCCTCGACACTCACTATCTTGCCTGGCAAGACGCTCTTTGTAAAATGGCACAGAAGACTAATTCTTTAAGCACAAGTTATTCTTTAAGCAGATAAATCTCATCTGGCTCGTATAACTGTTAAGACAAGTAGAACTGGAACCCATTGTTTAGGAAAAACCTAATTGATGGTAAATTTAGTTTTGAGAAAATTCTGTCATTAATTGAGTTTTTTTTTTTTTTCTTTCTGGAGAGTGAGAAAGACTGTCATTGTTCAATTTTAATAGCAGAACATCTTTTGGAACATTGATATTATCAGTACGCCCTGATAATACATTTGAGAAGTATTGCCTTAACGTATAAGTATTCCAGTATAAATAATATTCTAATCTTAAAAATAATAATGAAAACAATGATGACATTTGTATATTGTTTCACGATATAGGAGCTATCATGTCTAGTCTGTTGTTTGACCCTGAAGAGTCAGAGGCAATTATTATAGCTGTTATTGTTTTTAGCTGCTCAGTCGTGTCCAACTCTTTTGTGACCATATGGATTGTAGCCTGCCAGGCTCCTCTGTCCATGGGATTTCCCAGGCAAAGACACTGGAGTGGGTTGCCATTCCCTTCTCCAGGGGATCTTCCTGACCCAGGGGTTGAACCTACATCTCCTGCCTTGCGGGTGAATTCTCTACCACTGAGCCACTGGGAAAGCTCTATTATAACCGTTTAGATGGTGCAGCAGGTGGGAATGAGTTAAATTGTTCCAATTCACAAATCTGACAGGTAGAAGAATTGGGACATAGGCCCATGTGTCTATGCTAAAAAATCCTTCATGTGTGTGTGCCGGTTCATGCGTGCACGTTTATGTGAAGGGCGGCCCTGATGGATGGAAAAGCTGACTGTCAAAGTCTGGAGGGTCTTCTCAAATGGCTGACCTTCAGAGAATTTCAGTCATTCTAATGAAGCCGTGACCGTATCTGCGGACCCAAGATATTCGGGGCTGTGACGTGAGGCTGGGGCAGGAATTGGAGGTTCCAAGTCTTTCCACATCAAGCAGTGTAATTCAGTCTACATTGGCCACAACCGCTTGTGAGCAGTCCATGGTGATAAGACAGACCTGGGGAAGGAAGGGGTAGGGTTAGGCTATGTGGGGCTCTTCTCTGCAGCTGACTTGGCTTGTTTTACTTTCCCGAGGATGGCTATTTTCTCTGCCCCTGGCAAAGATTTGTCAGTGACCCCAAGCAGGCCATCCCTCAAGTGAGCTCCAGCTAAGAATAAGTACATCCCCAGGGAACACAGTCATTAAAAACACCTGCAGCAGGATCGTAGCAACCACAGGCCCACAGTCTCACAACCAAAATCCTTGGGGCCAAATGAGATTCAGGACACACAATGTTACCTAACACCCTGGTGGAAATCCGGCAGCACTGTGTAAGCCAGCATCTTATTAACTCTGCAGCCAAAGGCACGGACTGGACTGGGGAACAGACAGGCTATTAATAGGCTCCCATCAGTTCAGGCCAGCCCTGAACACCCAGGGAGTTAGTGGTTTGAGGAGAACCTTGAATGTCAGAATTGTGGATACAGAATAACAGACCCTTCTCCTCTTGGTACCATCACCAGCCCATTTTCTCTTTCATGTTCATCTCAAAGACAAAACATATTCTTTGGTTTGCTGGGGCTAACAATAGCCAACATTTGTTTCCTTAGAAAGATGCTGTGTCATCAACCCTCTGGAGGCATCTCCATACATGAAGGCCAATTTTTCTGAGCCTGAAGAATTGCCCTCAGATGTTAATAATGAAAGCTGCTTTGTATGCAATTTTGGCCAACGGGCAGGTTCTCCAAGAAGGGTTGGAATTTTGTAGAGCGGGGACTTGGGATTGTCCCTCATGTGGTGATTCCAGCAGGAACCTAGGAGGGAACCGAGGAGCCTCTGGGCAGGAGCGGTCACTCCACGTGAGGGACAGACTGGGGACAGGAAGGCTGTAGCGTGGACTTCATGCGGGGAAGAAGGGATTTGGGCTGGGTTATCGAGGGTCAGGATCCTAAAATGAAGGATTCAGGTTGTATGTCTTAAATGATGTAGAGTCAAGAAAGGTGTGCAGTGGAGGCTGACAGGTGAAAATGGGCTTGATGATGAACAGCTCATTGTGTGTTGAACGTGTCAATCTCTTCCAGCGCCTGCAGCTCGCCTCCTGCAGTTTGCCTCCTGCTCAGTCCTTTGCCTGAAATGCCCTCCCTGGGCTCCTTCCCGCCTGGGCACACTCCCATTCATTTTTTAGGATGTGGCTCAGATGTCATCTGCTCTGTGGAAGACTTGCCCTCACCCCGGGGATGCTAACTCCTCCTTTCGCTATGACCCCACAAGCCTTTCTGGGCTCCTGATGCCTCTTCTCTCGCTGTCCTGCAATTGCCCTTGAGTCCTTGTTCTCCCCCCAAGTTGAACCACGGGCTCCCCCAGGGAGGGCGCCATGTCTCTTTTTCTTATTTTGGACTGGCGTCTGGCTCAGTGCTTGACCCGGAGTTCAAGACAGTTGTTAGTTGAATAAATGCTTTTCTATCTTTTATCATTTCCAAATACTCTTCTCTTTTTTCCTGTTTCTCTTTTTTAAATTTGTCACATCAATGTAATTGGAGTGATAAGTCCTAAGTTTTGGGACATAGGAGTTACCACCATCCTTCAGTGAAGAATTGCAGGATTATTTGAAAATAAGACTCATGAAAAGGTGGACGTGAAGGCTGTTGAATGTGTTAAGGCTGTCCCCCAAAAGATATGTCCAAGTCCCAAACCCTGCTACCTTATTTGGCAAAAATCCCTCATGGTGGACTTCCCTGGGGGTCCAGTGGTTAAGAATCCGCCTGCCGGTGCAGAGGACATGGGTTCGATCCCTGGTCCGGGAAGATCCTCCATGCCTCGGAGCAAGTAAGCCTGTGTGCTGCAACCGCTGGGGTCTTGTACCCTAGAGCCCGTGTTCTACAAGATGAGCCACCGCAATGAGAAGATAGAGTAGCCTCTGCTCGCTGCCACTAGAGAAAGCCCGTGTGCAGCTGAAAATAAATAAATTTAATTAAAGGAAAAAAAAACCCACAAAACTTGTTGTCTGTGATCTTGTCCAGTACCAGTTCTTATGTTCACTTCCAGGTGGATTCATTCTGTGTTCCTACCCTGGCGTCTGAGGCAGGGGCTGTCATATCTGGAGCCATTCGCAACTGTACATCACATGAATGAGAAATAAACTTGAAGCTGATGCTTTCTGTTATCCAGAGCCCTACAAGCAACTCATGAGGTTTCAAAGTGCCCCTCTCTCTGGCCCACCACTACTCCGCTCACTTTTCTTTACACCATATTTTACATGACAATCTCTGGAGTATTCAACACTATTTTTTTTTTAAGCCTGAAGAAAAACACATTTTATTCTCCTCTTCACTGTTAGTTATCAAAGCACTGAAGCATTTGATTCAAAGGCAAAACAAAAAGCAAACACAGGAGGCCAAATTATGCCCTCTGTGGAAAGGAGCTGTGTGAGTGTGGAATAAAGAAATGAGTTGAATCACAGGAATAAAATGACATGGATTTTTTAGAACAGACAGAAGAGAAAAGTAGGTCAAATTTTTCAACCTCTCAACCGTGCCATCGTCCCTTTAAAGCTCTTACTGTCAGTGTTTGGTGAAGTCAGAGCAAAGCCGTGGATACTGCAGTCACAGTCTGGTAAAATAAGGAGCTTAGCGTTTGGGAAAGTGTGGGGAACCTTGGGTCTCCATGAAGATGCTGTAAGGGAGAGTCAATTACTTTTATTTCCACACTTCAAGGCTAAGGGATCACCAAGTAACACCTGCCATTTTGGTTTCCTTTATAATGCACGGTGGGCTTCCCAGCAGGCGCTAGTGGTAAAGAACCCACCTGCCAATGCAAGAGACGTAAGAGATGTGGGTTCGATCCCTGGGTCGGGAAGATCCCCTGGAGGAGGGCATGGCATCCCACTCCAGTGTTCTTGCCTGGAGAATCCCATGGACAGAGGAGTCTGGTAGAATACAGTAATGGGGTCACAAAGAGTTGGATACAACTGAGTGAGTAACACTTTCACTATAACATACGGTGGGAGGAAAAATTCAAATTTGATCAGAAGAAACTAGGGTTTAGAAAAGTATTTTAATGAGATTTTCTTTCTTTCTGAATCAAAGCTTGTAGAACCCAGGACAAAGCCCTTTAACCAATTCTTTTTTTTTTTTCCTCCCACAAATATGGACAAAATGTCTACTATGTGCATCTTAGTTTTCTATGTTGGCTGTAACAAATCACCCAAAACTTATAAACAACAGAAATTTATTAATTTATTAAATAATAGAAACTTATTCTCTTGCCTTTCTGGAGGGCATGTGTGTGTGTTAAGTCGCTTCAGTCGTGGCCGAATGTTTGTGACCCCATGGGCTGTAGCCCGCCAGGCTCCTCTGTCCATGGGATTCTCCAGGCAAGAATACTGGAGTGGGTTGCCGTGCCATCCTCCAGGGGAATCTTCCCATCCCAGGGATCAAACCCACATCTCTTATGTCTCCTCCTGGCAGGCGAGTTCTTTACCATTAGCACTACCTGGGAGGGCAAAAGTCCAAAATCAAAGAGTTGGTGGGTCCGTGCTCCCTCTGAAACCTCTAGGGGAACGTCCTTGCTCTCCTCTTTGGGAGCTTCTCAGTGTTCCAGGGGTCCCTCGGCTGCAGCTGCCAAGTCCAGTGTCTGTCTCCATCTATATGTGGCCTTTCCCCCTGCATCTGTGTTGTCTCCTCTCCTGTCTCTTATAAGGACACTTCTTATTGGATTTAGGGCCCACCCAGATAATCCAGGATGATCTCGTTTCACTATCCTTAAGTATGTGTGCACAGACCCTTTTCCCAAGTAAGCTCACAGTCACAGATCCCGGGATGTGGACATTTAACCTGCCACCACGTGTGAGACCCCGTGTCTGGTTCTGCAGAGGGAAAGGCAGCTGTGCTTTATTGGGTCTTTTCCATCTCGCAGTGAGAGCGAGGAGATATGAGTGTGAGTGTATGCTTCCTGTGGAGACAGATATAAACACAGGCACACGCAGGAGAAGGGGGATGACATTTCTGGATGGGCTACTCTCAACAGAATTTATTGGAGGGATGTCACCTGATCAGGACCTTAGGCTGGATTTTTGTTTGTTTTTATTTCATTGTGTGTTAGTCACTCGGTCATGTCTGACTCTTTGTGGCCCCATGGGCTGTAGCTGCCAGGCTCCTCTGTCCATGGAATTCTCCAGTCAAGAATACTGGAGTGAGTAGTCTTTCTCTTCTCCAGGGAATCTTCCCCACCCAGGGATGGAACCTGGGTCTCCTGCATTTTAGGTAATTCTTTACTGTCTGAGCCACCAGGGAAGCTCTATTTCATTAGAAATGTATCTTCAATGAAGAAATTTAGACGTTACACATAAGCAAAGAAGTAATATCAAGTTGCGTACATTCCTGCTCATAGAGATAAGCTTTATAAAATCATTTCACATTTTTTTTTGTTTCTGTAAACATATTTAGAGTATATTTTCCAATCAATGAAATCAGAACATAACAGCCCATTTTGTGACCCAATAATAATTCAAGAACATGCTTCTGTGTTAAGACATTTCTGGTCTCTTCTAATTTTCAGTCCCAGTGTTCCACTGGATGGCTGTATGTAATAAATTACTTGACCAGTCTCTTGTGTTATACATGTAAGTACTTTTCAAACTTTTGCTGTTTCAAAGCATGCTGCCGTGAATATTCCATCATATTTTTGTGTGCTTGCCTGAAGCATTTTCCACGCCCAAAGTTACTAGAAGAGGAATTACTGGCTGCAAAGGTATATTTTATGTGGCTTATGATAGTTCTTTTCTTTTTGGCCATGCCTCACAGCTTATAAAATCTTAGTTTCCTGACCAGAGTTCGAACCTGGGCTCTTGGCAGTGAGCATGCTGAGTCCTAGGCACCAGACCATCAGGGAATTTCCAGATAGTTATTTTCAGAAAAGTAATCTAAACAGTCATAAGAGGGGAGCCAATCAAGGTCTTTTTTTTTTGAGAGGAATGACATCTATAAGGTCTATTTTAGCTCTTAAAATTCTGGGATTCTGGGATTCCCAGATTTACAAAGTATTAAGGTGGTACTGGAAGGAAAAACAGACTTTAAAAAGAAAGTCATTGGATTTGGAAAATTCTAAGCCCTGAAGGCCTTGAAGGTCCACATGGACCTTGACATTGCCCTAGATAATGCTGGGAGCAGGACCAGAGAAGAGAACTATGACCAAGGTGTGAAAGGTCCTAATTAGAGATTCAGGAAGAATTAAACAGGAGAGGTGGTAAATGCTCCTTGATGGCTTCTCCTGCCTCAGAAGTTCTGCTCCCTGCCTTGTCTGTGTTATTTTGTGTCTATTTCTGTTGTGTCCTCCCTCTATCTTGCATCCAATTCTCTAAACTGAAAAATATCTTTGTACAAGTCAACCACAGGCTAGTATAGAGACCTCAGTTGTGTCGGTATCTTCATTGGCTGCTGACTAGCCTATCAACAGTTGTCTTTGTATCAGATGCTCACCTGGTCCAATCAGTGGTGGTCACCATGGAACCTGTTATGTTAATTTGCATGAAGAGACTCCAGGAAGGGCTGGGATGTGGCAGACACTTGGAAACTTAGTGGTAGAATTCCCGGTGTGTTCTACGAATTCCCCACCCAGGACCGGAACTGGTTAGGAAGAACTAACATAAACCAGCCAAAGGGTACCAGCCTGAAATAGGGTTAGGAGGTGGGAATACAGACGAGGGAGGTGATGAACATTTATTGAGTGCTTTTGATGTGCCAGGCCCTGTTCTCAGCACTTGACATGTATAGTAAAACCAAGTGATAAATCAATATCCCATAAAAAGCAATTGGCTATTAGTAATTATCTCCTGTTCTCTGTCTGTCCCCAGTCTCCTATGGAAGTTGAATGAAATTTTATTCTTTCGGGGAGGGGAGCCCTTTATGGGCCACAGTCCTGACGTTAACCTTCATCTTAGTCCCTCCCTTTTCCTGGATCTTCCCTTTCCTCTATTTCTGCTGATTTTGAAATTCAAATTTCCTTTCCTCTTGCCCACTTTTGATGGCCACCGCTGTGTCACTTTCTCCTCTCACCCCATCCCACTACCTGAGGCACCATTTCTGTTTAGTTATATACAGTGCATATTTTATTAGCTTTACTTTTGTGCTTTTTGTGACCACACAGACCCACTAAAAACACTATTTTTTGCTAACTTTGCCATCACAGGAACCTACGTTTTGCACCACTGAATTCTGGAGTCACGCTTGTCACTTGTGTGTAAAGGAGGGTTTGGTGGTTGGTGGTGGTTTAGTCGCTAAGTCATGTCCGACTCTTGCGATCCCATGGACTGTAGCCTGCCAAGCTCCTCTGTCCTTGGGATTCTCCAGGCAAGAATACTGGAGTGGGTTGCCATTTCCTTCTCCAGGGGATCTTCCCGACCCAGGGATCGAACCCGGGTTTATCGTGTATTAATTAAAGGAGAGTTTATAGTGTATTAATTCATTTGATTCTTACAAAAGCATATAAGGTGGGAACTACCATTTCCTTCCCTACTCAGAGATCGAATCTGCATCTCTTGTCTCCTGCGTTGGTGGGAGGGTTCTTTACCACTAGCACTTCCTGGGAATATAGGCATACCTATACATGCTTATATTATTATTTACTATTATTTGTCTATTTTTTCTTTAAGTCATTTTACATTTCTTTTTGATAATTTTTTGTTTTGGCTGGGCTGGGTCTTTGATGCTGTGCACATCCGGGTTTAGGGAGTCGGGGCTCAGTAGTTCTGGCACATGGGCCTAGTGGCATGTTGCTTGTGGAATCTTTCCAGAGCAGGGATCGAACCCGTGTCATTGGCAGGCGAATTCTTAACCGCTGGATTACCATGGAAGGCCTCACCTCACATTTTAAACGTGAACTTATTTAACAAAAAAGCAGTTCCTAATTGAAAGTGGGCTAGACAACTTGGAAGGAATTGTTAATTTTGTTTTGTGTGACAGTGGGTACACTTTTATAGAAGAACATTGTTTTCTGGAATTGCATGCTGAAGCATTTTAAGAGGTGAAGTGCCTCAAAGCCTGTAATTTACTTTTACATTGTTAAACAAACAAACAAACAGAAAACATTATAGATGAAGGAAATCTGGAAAATGTCCACAGTAGTAGAATCCCCATAGTGGGGATATGGATGTTCATTGTGGTATTCTTTCTTTATATTTATATTTGAAAGATTTCAAAGTAAAATATAGAAATTAAAAATACACTTTTCTCACTTATATAAATAGAAAACTTCTTCAAAAAAGAAACTATTTATTTGGCTGCACCAGGTCTGGGAGGCATGTGGGATCTAGTTCCTTGACTAAGGATCAAACTTGGGCCCCCTGCATTGGTAATGTGGAGTCTTAGCCCCTGGACCATCAAAGAAGTCCTCAAAACTGCTATTGCTTACCATACTCAGAAGATAGCTCTAGAAATAAGTATATTGAAAATAAAACAGAGTCTTTCAGTTCTAGCTAAGGACCCGTTGCCTGATCAAAGGCTCTGTGCCTATTCTCTTTGCAAGTAAAGAGGATTAGTAGGTATTAGAGACGTGTTAAAGAAATCAAGTCCCAACCTAAGAATTCTCCCTAAATGATTAAAAGAGATTTGAAAAGGGAATAACTCTTTCATGACATGTTTCAATGTTATTTAATGCCATGTCCTTGTACCTCTTAAATCACTGAAGCTGTTCATGGCATAGTTTGGGAAATGCTGTCTAAATCACATCTCCCCACCCCCACTTCCCTTCCACTAAACTTGCCCTGCCAAGTACTAATCTGAGATCAGTCCAACTATTGAACCTCAGGATCTTTGGCTGTTTTGGCTCTAAAAGAAGCACACATATTAATCAGGGTTTGTTGTAGGCGGTGGAAGACATTCTAGAGATTTCCAGCAGGAGTGGATTAATGCAAGGAGTTGGGCACTCATAAAACCATGTAGTTGTGAAGGAGAGGAGACTGCGGCACCACTGGGCACCACCGGACTTTTGGATTCGGAATCACACTAGGGATTTGGTTGGAAGAAATTGCTACCTTGTTTGCCACGCGCATCACCACCTCACACTCAGCAAGCTGGTGGCCAGACCGTGGAGACACCCGCATCTACTGAGCTTGCTTATCCCCTGTGCCGCCCCCCATCTTCCCAGCTCCACACAGGGGCATCTCACTGGCAGAGCCTCAGCCACATCCAGAGTCTTGATTACACGGGAGTCTGAGAAACGGGGCTGCTATACTTCAGCTTCGTCCGGTGGGGGAGATGGAAGGAGGTGATAGGGAGGCTGAGTGCAAATAACACATAACCCTGGGCTGCACCGTCTCCTACCTTCAGCTGGGTCCTCGGTGCTGTTAGGCCATTTCCATCGTGGTTACATTCTACTCACTGTTCTCTCAAAAGTCCCGCACTAGATTTTGTGTGCTGGGAGAATTTTTTGTTTTGTTTTAAATCCAGTCTTTTTTTTTTTTTTTTCCTTAGCTATGATTTGTCATTTTTAGCATCTAATCCTGCATCCAAATTCAGCCATGAAAACTTGAGGATATTAAATAATAGATACAATTTAAGCCATCATTGCTTTATTCCCCAAAGCTAACATACAGGATGGATATGTAAAGATAGATTGCTGAAGAAAATTGGCAGATCCATTCAGTAAAATACCCATGGAGGATTCCTAGTTTTCCCAATGGATGGGAAATAACAGATCTTTTTCTTATTGTTATTGAAGTATAGTTGATTTAAAATGTTGTGTTAATTTATGGCATACCAAATAAATATAGCTGTGTTGGCATGTGGCAAAGTGATTCATTCACACACACATACACACACACACACACACACACACACACACACATATATATTCTTTTTAAAAATCTTTTCCATTGTGGTTTATTACAGGATATTGAATATAGTTCCCTGTGCTGTGCAGTAGGACCCTGTTCTTTACTCTATATATGGCAGTTTGTATTTGCTAACCCCAAAGTTCTAATTTAGACAGCATATTAAAAAGCAGACATTACTTTGCCAACAAAGGTCCGTCTAGTCAAGGCTATGGTTTTTCCAGTAGTCATGTATGGATGTGAGAGTTAGGCTATAAAGAAAGCTGAGCGCCAAAGAATTGATGCTTTTAAACTGACTCTTGAAAGTCCCTTGGACTGCAAGGAGATCCAACCAGACCATCCTAAAGGAGATCAGTCCTAAGTGTTCATTGGAAGGACTGATGCTGAAGCTGAAACTCCAATACTTTGCAAAGAACTGACTCATTTGAAAAGACTCTGATGCTGGGAAAGATTGAGAGCAGGAGGAGAAGGGGACAACAGAGGATGAGATGGCTGGATGGCATCACTGACTCAATGGACATGAGTTTGAGTGAACTCCGGGAATTGGTGATGGACAGGGAGGCCTGGTGTGCTGCAGTCCATGGGGTCGCTAAGAGTCGGACACGACTGAGTGACTGAACTGAACTGAAAGTCCTAATTTATCCTTCTCCTACCCTCTTCCCCCTTTGGTAACCATAAGTTTATTTTCTATGTCTGTGAGTCTATTTCTACAAGACTCACAGGTACAGACTTTAAACTTATACAAATAAGTTCATTGGTATCATATTTAATATTCCATATAAAGTGATTACATATATTTGTCTTTATCTGTCTGGCTTTCTTCACTTAGTAGGATGATCTCTAAGTCCATATCTGTTGCAGCTAATGGCATTATTTCATTCTTTTTTATGGATGAGTAATATTCTAGTGTGTGTGTGTGTGTGTGTGTGTGTGTGTGTGTATACACCACATCTTTACCCATTCATCTGTGGATGGACACTTAGGTTGCTTCCATATCTTGGCTATTGTAAACAGTGCTGCTGTGAATATTGGCATGCATGTATCTTTCTTGAATTAGTTTTTTTTTTCTGGATCTATGCCCAGGAATGGGACTGCAGGATCACATAGCAACTCCATTTTTCATTTTGTGAGGAACCTCCGTTCTATTCTCCACAGTGGCTGCGCCAGTTTACAGCAGTGTAGGAGGGCTCCCTTTCTCCACACCCTCTCCAGCATTTAACAAACCTCCTTTACATGTAAAGAACAGAATGTTGACTTCTATACAGTCAACTGCAAAAGGGCTTAAACTGGGGGCCAGTAGAGGAGCGGCAGAAATGAAGACCACAGGGCTGAAAAGATGATTTTACAGAAGGTCCTTCCCCAGGGACAATAGCTGTTTGCCCTACCAAGAGATTTAACACAGTGATTCTTTTCAACTCATCCTTTTAAATGATCTCAACTTGCCCATTCCTTTGCTTTGTTCTTTTTTCCTTTATGGTTTGCCATGTACTACAAGGGGGTGGATTTCCTGAGGAAGTAAGTTAAGTCCCATCTCCTTCCCTTCCTTCCATTCCTGAATCTTGCCATCTGGCAGTGAAGGGAAGTCAAATCGACAGTGTTTTAAGGGCCTTATCCACCCCTCATGTGCTCTATTTGAAGTTTTTCTTGTTGTTGTTTGACTCATCAGAGGTAGGATATAAAGTGTGGGTGAGTTATTGCATTTTGTAAGAACACATTCTTTTCCCTTGACATGTATTAACCCTTGATGATTGTATGGTAATGTTACCTAGAATTCTCTCTTTGGTATCTCTTTATATAAGCTAACTAATCCTTGTAATTAAAATTAAGAACAATAAGAAGAAAAATTTCCCAGCAGTTCGATGACTCATCTCTTACTAAAGGTTTTACTCTGCAAATGACAATTTTACACAATCAGGTTCTGCCTGCAGTTCCTCTCATAGAAGTAGTAGTATTAGTGTTAGGGACTGTGTTAGTCCCTCAGTCGTATCTGACTCTTTGTGATGCCAGGGACTGTAGCCTGGCAGGCTCCTCTGTGCATGGCATTCTCCAGTTAAGAATACTGCAGTGGGTAGCCATTCCCTTCTCCAGGGGATCTTCCTCACCCAGGGATCGAACCTGAATCTCCTGCGTTTAGGCAGATTCTTTATTATCTGAGCTACCAGAGAAGGCCCAGTTCCTCTCATGCTGAACTCCCGAAAAAAGAAAACATAATAATCGAGGTAAAGAACATCATCCTTACTTATTATGGTTAATTGACAGAACTAAGGTTAAGGTTAATAACTTAATAAGTTAAGCTATAGAACCAACAGATTGTACACCCTGGAATCCAGGGGGAAGAAAATGTTAGCCCAGGGAAGAGAATGTTAGCTTCTGGAACGAGGCTTACAGAATGGATGGAAGTGGCTGTAACTCATCCTCCTCTGCGATTTGGAGATAGCTTACTTATGAAATTAAAGTGCCAGGAAGCAACAACCCTAAAATGTAACTAATGGCAGATAAGATGTAATCTAGGAAATTGTAATATGCCCATCACGAGGTAATGTTGTAATGCCAGTAGCTTTTGGTGGCTGATAAGAAATATTGAAAAAGGTGCCACCGTGAGGGAATGACAGCGTCTCATTTCTGCAGCGGTGACCCAAGGTGCCGACACCGTGACTGCTGACTTTGGTGTTCTTTTCTGGTGGGTGTACAACTGGATCGTGGAGAAAGCTCAACCAGGATATGGCAGTCAGAAATGGTTCCCGAAGACCACCCCACTCCTCTTAAGCTGCACATGGACTCTCTCTGCAATTGAAACCTCTTAACCGGATTTCCCAATTAGGTTAATTTTTCTATTGGGAAAGAAGGGGTGCTGGGCACCCAGGAAGACAGAGGAAGAGCTGAGAAGAGTGTGGTCAGAATCGGGGGGCGGGAGGCTCTGTCAGCGCTCCCAACTCATTTCTTCTGCAAAATGAAGGTGATGTTCTTTTCAGTAATTTTGGGCTTTTGTGACACGTCCCCAGGTGACTGCGTTCAGCAGCTCCTGCCTGCCCCAGCTCTGCACACCTGAGTATTCCGGCTGCTTGGGCACTGTTGCTTCTCTGTTGAAATGAAAGCGCCTCCTCTTTGCTTTTGTTCACTCATTCTTTTCCTCCTCCTTCAGGCATTCATGTCACAGATGCTTGTTAAGTGAACCTGATGTGAGTTTGAGTTTCGGTGATGTGAACTGAACCCTCGGGGTCAACTCCTGGCAGGGCAACCTCAACCCTGTTACAACATGAAGGCCTTTTGTCTCTGTGCTGGGCGTCAGAGGACACGAGGCTTCCTGGGTTGACTTTCTGCTGGAGGACTTTTCTGAGCATCTTGGCTCATCCTGTGTGGGTTCTGGGCCTGGGCTGCCTGCATTTGAATCCTTGACACTTCCCAGCAACCACTTAGGCCTCTCTATAAAGCTGGGATACTGACAGCACCTACCTTGCGGGGCTGCTATGAGGATGAAGCGAGTCTGTGTGTGAAGAGCTTGGAGCCCTGCCTTGAAGGTGCTATATAAGAGCTAAATATTATGACATTAGGTTGAACCACACGAAATTTCTGTTTAAAAAAAAATTTAATTTAAATAATCTTTAATATTCATTTTATATAATTTAAAAGGTTATACTTCATTTATAATTAATAAAAATGTTACCTATATTCCCTATGCTGTTTAATATGTCCTTGTAGTCTATCTTACCCCCAAGAGGTTCCCGGCAAGAATACTGGAGTGGGTTGCCATTTACTCCTCTAGAGTATCTTCCCGAGCCAGGGATCAAACCTGAGTCTTTTGCATCTCCTGCACTGCAGGCAGATGCTTTACCACTGAGTGAGCAGGGAAGCCATTGTTTCCCATGATCTCTGGTGTAATTGCCTTCTCCCTTGGCCTGGGGCCTGGCAACGTTTGGGTACATGGCCCGGGGAACCAAAGGGTGGTTGGGTTTTACTTCATCCCAACTGATGTGTTGACATTCTTAGAGCATGCAGCGCTCAGAGAACTGACTTTGGGTATCATGTCTTCTCTCCTTAGGACATGGTGGCTGCTCCTGTTACAGCGCTTTCTTCTTCCACTTACAGAGAGGCAGGGAGAGCAAGAGAAGGGTCCCCCGCAACCCACCTCCACCCCCTCAGGCCCTTCTCATGAATTTCCTCCTTGCAACCCCATGCATACTTGCAACAAGCATTTGTGAAACTCCTGGTATGTGCCAGACTCTTTAGGGAGCTGAAAAGAAATGCCTTCTGTTCTCAGCGGGCTCATAGCCTAGCATGAATGAACTTTGGGATGTTGAGAAGTTAAGAGAGTCACTGTAAAACAATGGGGGGAGAAAAGCAAAGTCAAGCAATCATTATCACCGACAACCTACAGAGTAGCAACATCTGTATTAAATTCATTCTTTGTTGGTCACTTTCAACTGTAGTGCTTATGAAATGCATCTATAGATTTTAGCTTCAGAAGGTATTTAGGTAAGCAACATTTTTATTTGAAAATACTTGGGAGCATGTTAGGGGTTGAACTGTGCTCCCCTTCATCCTCCACCCACTCTCCACAAAATTTGTATGCTGAATGTCTAATGCCTGTGCTAAGTCGCTTCGCTCTTTCGGACAATTTTACACAATCAAGCTCTGCCTGTAAGTCCTCTCATAGAAGCAGTAGTAGTGTGTTAGTCCCTCAGTTGTGTCTGACTCTTTGTGACCCCGTGGAAGACTACCAGGCTCCTCTGTCCCTGGGATTCTCCAGGCAAGAGTACTGGAGCGGGTAGTCATTCCCTCCTCCAGGGGATCTTCCTGACCGAGGGATCGAACCTGAGTCTCTTGTATGTCCTGCATTGGCAGGTGGATTCTTTACCACTGAGTCACCTGGGAAGCCCCTCTAATGCCCAGTCTGACTGTATTTGAAGGTAGGGCCAATGGGGAAATAATTAAAGTCAAATGGGGTCATAAGGATGGGGCAGAGAGGAGAGACCAGGAATTTCTCTTTCTCTGTGAGCACATAGAACAAACACCATGTGAGGAAATAGTGTGAAGGTGGCCCTCTGCAAACCAGAAAGAGCGTCGCACTGAAAACGAACTCGGCTGACACCTTGATTTTGGACTTCGAGGCTCTAGGACTGTGAGAAAATAAAATTATGTGATCCTAGCCACCCTGTCTGTGGTCCTCTGTTCTGGCAGCTTGAGCATGCTAGTACAGAGCAGTTTTTAATTTTTCCTTCAGTGTAGATTCAGAAAAAAATACATTCCCAGCATGTCATTTTCTCCACCCAAGTCTTTGGGCTTAGTGAAGTATCTGCTAATAACTGAAAAGTCACTCACTCAACCTAAACGTTCACAGAACAGATGCACCTCAAGACCTTTTCTTCCTTCGTCAAAAATGCTAACCTTTCCTTCTGGTTCCCCCAGTCTCTCTAAGACACGTTCACAACAAATGTGTTTGGAAATAAAGATGCGATTCCTGCGTCTTACGAGTATTTTCTGTGGTGTGTGACCCATGTTGATTTAATGCATGAGCCCGGACAGTATTTAACCCCTGCACTGTGGGATCAGGGCTGGGCACAGGGAGTAGTGGGTGAATAACCCCCTGGCAAGTGCTCCAGGAACATCTGCACCCCAAGTCAGAGGCACGGTCCCATGGCGGGAATTGAGGGGGGCTGTCGTCGGCACCCCACCCTCACTCCCACACTGCCTGATCCTGACCAGCTTCTCTTCATTTGGTTCTCGTATGTATTGATACATATTTATATAATACTATGTATATTCAATCAGTATTTGTTGAATTGAATTATGTAAATACACACTCGCCCGTGGTATAAGAGACTACTGCCAGGGGAGCAGCTCTCCAATCACGCGGTGGGTCTTATTTATACACCTCATAAAGGATGCTAAGCTGAGAGGGATCTGTAGAATCACAGCTTTCATTTATTGTTGGGGGAAAATATTTACAAGCAGGGATGTGGAATTTCATTTGTTTTGACACATCGTGGGAGATGTTCTCAGAAAGGTGTTTGGAGAACGCGCCGTGTCATCCGCCGTTGATCTTATTTGGGATCCACCAGCATGTGCTGGGAAAGCCACGGACTGTCTGGAAGGCCCCCTCTCCGCCTGGCCCCAGACTCTTTGTCCAGCCACACAGAAGAGGCCGGGTTCTGGTCCCTCCTCTCTCATTTTCCATCACCTGCTTTCTTTTATCGCTTCTTCTTGTCCTCATTCTTCTTCTCCTCCATACTCTTTTCTACTTAAAAAAAAATATATTTATTTACTTTATTTGACTGTGCTAGATCTTAGATGGGGCATGTGAATACTTAGTTGCAACATGTGGGATCGTTTCCCAACCAAGGATCTAACCTGGGCCCCCTGCATTGGGTGCTCAAAGTCTTAGCCACTGGACCACCAGGGAACTCCTTCCTTCTCTTAAAATCTTTCTTTTTAAGGATTTTTTTTTTTAATGTGGACTATTTTTTTTTAATCTTTATTGAATTTGTTACAGCATTGTTTTGGTTTTTTGGCCTCAAGGGATGTGGGATCTTGGCTCCCTGACCAGGGATTGAACCTTCACTCCCTGCATTGGAAGGTGAAGTCTTAGCCACTAGACCGTCACGGAAGCCCCCTTAAAATCTTTATTCTCCTTTTGTAAAACACCACCAACAATAACTGTTGAGTTGTTGCTCAAGTTCAAGGGTGAATATATAGTCATGTCAGTGAGAGACAAGATGTGCTTAACGATAACTGGTTGGAAAACTGTTTAACCTAATACGTGGGAAAGACAAACTCAGTTAAAGCAGGAGCGTACACAGCTCTGCAGGTGTATGTTTCCTCTGAACTTCGGGGGAAGATGCTGTTTCTCTCTGCCAGCTTCACAGCCCGCATCCAGGTTGATGAGTAGAGGGAGCCCTGACAGATTCATTGTAGAAAGAGCTACTTAAGGGGGAGAAAAAGTAGCTCTAGGGACAAAGCCTGGGAGAGGAGGGCAGAGAGGATTTAAATAGGTTTTGCTGTATGTCCCTTTAATGTTTACCTTTAAAAAAAAAAGAAGGCTAACAACAGATTGCTTTTCAATTATTCAAATTGCTTTTCAATTCTTTCGGGAGGTCAGATTGGTATTTGTCCTGCTGAGGATTCTGTTCAGACACTTGGCATGACTGAAGCTGTGACAAGTGGGAACGCTCTCTCCCCTCTCCTGCCGCCCCCCACCCCCCAGGTCAGCTGTTCCCCCCCAAGGTCAGCTGTTGTGCCTTATGCTGGGCAACACAAGTGTCAGTGGATGTGGCAGGCTGCCTCTCCATCCACAAAGCAGCACGAGGTTGCTTGAAACCTCCGTGACTGGCGGAGGAGGACGATGGTCATTGATGCTGCGATGGTCTATTTCTGGTGCGGGGAGCCCAGGGGTCCCTGGTGGACTGATTCCCTTGATGTTGGGCCTCTTGGTCCTACCCAGGTAAAGCAAAGCGTACCTGGGCATGAGGAGCTGGCGGCGTGCATGCGACTCAACAGCTCTGCCGAGGAACGAAGAGGACTGTCTTCTTGATGGGCCTGGCTGCATCTCTGAGGTTAAGTGTCTGTTTAAAACGAAACAAGACAAACTTCGGTGGTGGTCCAGTGGTTAAGATTCTGCCTGCCAATGCTGGGGACACGGGTTCAGCTCCTGGCCTTGGAAGATTCCCCATGCCGTGGGGAAACTGAGCTTGAGCATCACAGCTACTGAGCCTGTACTGAGCCCGAGCTCTGCAACAAGGGAAGACACCGCAAGGAAAAGCCGAGCACCGCATCTGGAGAGCAGCCCAAGCTTCCTGCAAGTAGAGAAAGCCTACACACAGCAGTGAAGACCCAGAGCAGCCAAATGAAAGAAACAAAACAGAAGAACTGGCCCTCCACCCTTCTCTTGGGGCCTGGAGATGGCATGGTTTTGAAAAGTGGAACAGAGGCAGCCTTTGAAACTTAGTGGTAAGCTCAGATTCTAAGAGCTGGGCACAGGTCCCTTTGGCTACCTCCGTGACTTCTGAAGGTCAAGTCACAAATGTGAAGGCCCCAGAAGCACTGTGGTGAATGAGGGCAGGTCGTGCCCCATTTTGGGAAGCAGGGCAAGCAGCATGGCAGGGTAACAGGAGTCCTGTGAGAGTGCCTAAAAGAGCAACCCTTTGAGTCAGTTGGCGGATTCATTGAACCTCTCTGCATTACCTGGTGTTCCCAGATGCCTGGAAATAATTGGACCTTGGGTGGCCAGGCAAGTTAAGCCGGCAGTAGACGGAAGTGTAGTCTCAATCCAATTGAAAATTATTACTGTGAGAATGATCGCGGAGTCATAATAACCCCATTTAATGAAGGCTTACTATGTCTCTGTTGCTATGTGTTGTCCAGATTAACTCATTTAATCCTCACAACATCTTGGGAAATCGCCTGCCTGATTTATAGGCGAGGAAACTGAGGGTCAGGGTGGTTACATAACTTGCTCATGATCACACACACCGAAAATGTTGGCACCAGAAATCCAGTTTCATCGGTTGGTTCTGAAGCCCACATTCTTAGCCATAATGGCAACTGCTGGCTCTGCTGTGACAGGACCGCCAGGAAATTAGTCATCACTGGGGCACAAATCATATCTCAGCTGCATTTTGCTTTTGATCCTTGCACAGGTCCAAGCACAGAGCAGGTGCTTAATAAGTGGCTGTTGACTCAGTCCCTTTGTTCGAAGGGGTTGTATTTTTGTTGGAGGGAAAATACTATCATGCCTGAGAGAGAAAACAGTTTGGAACAAAATACCCAATGCCAAAAAATCCATGGGAGAGTCACAAGGGAAGAAAACACATAGTCATTTAACAGATTGGATTCCATTAGCTCCTTCTCTTCTAGTAAGGAAACCATCAAAAATCAAATTAAGATCAGAAGGTTGCTTGATGAATATAGAACCCAAGAAAGGGAAATTGGATTTCCTAGAGGGTGTATTTTCATCACATGGTGACTGCCCCAAGTGAAAAATTCGCCTTCAGCCAGGAGTATGTTTGCCCAGTGGACTGGATGTTTGTCTTGGCCGGCTGTATTCTGTCCCGGTCAGTGCTGGAAAAACACCTCGTGTCTCACCCTCTGGTTCTTCCTAGACTCCGTGGTGACCCTGTTTGCACTAGTCATTACGACACCCCTTCCTCGCTTTCCACACTCTTCTCACATTGCAATTTCTCTGTCTACAGTTTATTTTACATAGAGTATAGGTGCCTGCTCTTCAGGAGAGTGGGTGACTTGTCTCCTGGTCTCATTTTAGGGGTGCCTTCTCCAGTGAATGGGTACTTTTTAACCTTAATCAAGGAACTGGTCAGTTCTGGGCTTGTATTGTTCATACCTTTTCCTAAAGCCCATATTTAAGCATTTCTTTCTTTCTGAAAAGCTCAAGGTGAATTCCATATAGATATCCAGTTATTTAAATAGGTAGTCATGTATGGATGTGAGAGTTGGACTGTGAAGAAGGCTGAGCGCCTTTTGAACTGTGGTGTTGGAGAAGACTCTTGAGAGTCCCTTGGACTGCAAGGAGATCCAACCAGTCCATTCTGAAGGAGACCAGCCCTGGGATGTCTTTGGAAGGAATGATACTAAAGCTGAAGCTCCAGTACTTTGGCCACCTCATGCGAAGAGTTGACTCTTTGGAAAAGACTTTGATGCTGGGAGGGATTGGGGCCAGGAGGAGAAGGGGACAACAGAGGATGAGATGGCTGGAGGGCATCACGGACTCGATGGACGTGAGTCTGAGTGAACTCCGGGAGTTGGTGATGGACAGGGAGGCCTGGCGTGCTGCGATTCATGGGGTCGCAAAGAGTCAGACACGACTGAGCGACTGAACTGAACTGAATATAACAGTTTATAATTATGACATAGTTTATTATAATATAATAACCCAAATGCAGTTCTAAATGAATTTTCTATTTTGAGATCGTTATCTCTTCACATTAGTTGTAAGAAATCATACAGCGGAGTTTCCTATGCCTTTGACCTACTTTCCCCTGGACTGTAACACCTCATACTCCCAAGATGTGGACACTGAAAATCGAGATAGAGTCCATTTCCATCCCCAAATCCCTCAGCTTGTCCTCTTATAGCCGCACCTGTTTCCTTCCTGCCCTGAACCCTTCTTTAGCCTCTGGCAACCCCTCACCTTTTCTTCATTTCTAGAATTTTTTCATTTCAAGAATGTTATGTAAGTGGAATCACATAGTTTGTAACCTTTGGGACTGGCTTTTGTCATTTAGCATAACTCTGGTTATTCATCCAGGTTACTGACTGTATCAATAGTTTGTTATTTTTATTGCTGAACCATAGCCATGGTATAGATGTACCACAATTTGTTTAACCATTTGCCCATTGAAGGACACTTAGGTTATTTCCAGTTTGGGGCTATTGCAAATAAGGCTGTTATACACATGTTTTTGGAGTAGGAAGTGGCAAACCACTCCAGTATTCTTGCCTGGAAAATCCCATGGACAAAGAAGCCTGGCCATCGACGGTGCACAGGGTTGAAAAGAGTTGGACGGGAATGAGTAACTGAACATACACATTTGTGTACAGGTTTTCGTGTGACCGTAAATCTTCATTTCTTTGGCATGAATGAGCAGGAGTGTAATGCTAGGTCACAGGGTAAGTCTGTGTTTAGTTTTTTAAGATACTGCCCCACTGTCTTCTCGAGTGGCTGTACTAGTTTACATTCTGTTTACATTCCCACCAACATCGTATGAGTGATCGAATTTCTCTGTATCCTGAGCAGAATTTAGTGTTGTTATTATCTTTTATTTTAGCCATTTTGATGGGTGGGATATCTCATTGTGGATTTAATCTGTATTTCCCTAATGGCGGCTCAGACGGTAGAGCGTCTGCCTACAATTCGGGAGACCTGGGTTCGATCCCTGGGTCGGGAATTTCCTCTGGAGAAGGAAATGGCAACCCACTCCAGTATTCTTGCCTCGAAAATCCCATGGATGGAGGAGCCTGGTAGGCTACAGTCCATGGGGTCACTAAGAGTCGGACACGAGTGAACGACTTCACTTCACTTCACTTCACTTCCTAATGGCAAAGGGTTGGACACGACTTAGCAACTAAACAAGTCCTCTGGCAGACACATGCTTTGTGGCTGGTTTCTTACACTCTATAGCTAGTCTTTTGATTTATTTAAGAGGGTATTTCACAGAGCAGAAGTTTTCCAATCTGCCTGCAATGCAGGAGACCCTGGTTTGATTCCTCGGTGGGGAAGATCCCTTGGAGAAGGGATAGGCTACCACTCCATTATTCTCGGGCTTCCCTGCTGGCTCAGATAATAAAGAATCTGCCTGCAATGTGGGAGACCTGGATTTGGTCCCTAGGTGGGGAAGATCCCCTGGAGGAGGGCTTTGGCAACCCCCTCCAGTATTCTTGCCTGGAGAATCCCATGGACAGAGGAGCCTGGCGGGCTACACTCCGTGGGATCACAAAGAGTCGGACATGACTGAGGGACTAAGCACAGCGCAGAATCTTGATTATATTGAGCCTTTCAATTCATGAATATGTCTTTCCATTGATTTAGATATTTTTAAGTTTTATTTAAAAGATAGCATTGTTTAATCTTCTGCATACAAGTGCATGTAAAATAGATTTACACCTTTTTTTGTGTTACTGTAAGTGGCATTGTATTTAAAAATTTTGTTTTCACATGTCCATTGCTAATTTATAGGAATACAATTGAGTTTTATATACTTATTTGATAACCTGCAGCCTTGCTGAATTAATTTTTTTCTTTTTCTTTTAAATATATTCCTTGGGATTTTCCACACAAAAAATTATTATAATCCATCTGCAAATAGGTATAGTTTTCTTTCTAACTTTCTGATATGTATGCCTTTTATTTCCTTTTCTTGCCTTTTTGCACAGGCTAGAACTTCCAACACTGTATTAAATAAGAGTGATGCGAACAGATATCCTTGCCTTGTTTTTGATTATAGGGAGAAAACATTCAGTCTTTTATCAATAAGCAAAATATTAATTGTAGGGGTTTTTTTTGTGTGTGTGGTTACATTTAAAAATCAAGTTGAGGAAGTTTTCCTCTGTTCTTACTTTTCTGTTATTGCTTATCACAAATGGATATTGAATTTTGTCAAATGCATGTATTTGGATTGAAGGATCTAATCATTTTTAAATTAAATTTATTGACTTTCAAAATGAACGAGATTTGTATCTCTGAAATAAAGCCCACTTGGTCATAATAAATAATTCTTATATATTGCTGAATTCTATTTGCTAATATTTTGCTAAGGACTTTTTACATCTATATTCATGAGGGATATTTGTCTGTAGTTCTCCTTTTGTTATACTATCTTTGTCTAGTATTGGTATTAGAATTAATACTAGCTTCATAAAATGAACTGGGCAGTGTTCCCTCCTCTTCTAATTTTCTGGAAGAGATTGTGTAGAACTGATGCTAATTCTTCTTTAAACACTTGGTAGGTCTCCAGTGAAGCCATCTGGCCTGCCTCCCCTTCTCTCACTATATTTAAAAATGCACATTTCAAAGTATTAAGAAAAATACATACATATACACACATATATTTAGTGTACTGATAACATGGTTCATTAATTTTAAAAACCAAAAATCAGCCTCTTGAATGAAACACACTTTTGAAGTTCTATTTACAAAATGCAAATTTGCCATTCACAATTTTGGGATGAAATTTAGTGGCTAAAGCTTCATGTCTCCTTTAACATGTTCTCTGTTTGCTCAGCAATGGGGTAGAAATGCAGGAAACATCTGTGTGTGGCAAGTCTAGGACCAAAGTGTGAGCGTTAGCACCATTTCTTCCTGGCATGACACTTCTCTGTCTCAAGTCACCCTGCGTCTATCACAGTCTGTGTGACCTTGGCGGGTTATTTACCCCTCCTGGCCTCAGTTTGGTTCCCTCATTCTTAGCAAGGGGATAATAACTGAACAGCTACTTGCCTTATAGGGTTGTAGGGTATGTGCTTGCATGCTCAGTCGCTTCAGTCATGTCTGCCTCTTTGTGACCTGACCATCGCCTGCCAGGCTCCTCTGTCCATGGAATTCTCTAGGCAAGAATAGTGGAGTGGGTTGTCATTCCCTTTTCCAAGAGATCTTCATGAGCCAAGGACTGAACCTGTGTCTCCTTTGTCTCCTGCACTGCAGGCAGATTCTGTACCGCTGAGCCACTGGGTTTAGGAGCAGAGTAAATTCTCCCATCCAGGTTCTAACCAGGCCCCACCCTGCTTAGCTTCAGGAGGTCAGGATCATAAGGCTGTAGAGTAAATTATCAGTGATTCGTAGTTGTTATTATTCTGCCGACATAAATGGAATGGTTTCCTTTAACTGATCCCACTTTAAACAGAGAAGAGTCACTCTGTTCCTCTTTTTAGATGCTCCTCTGTCCATAGAGACTAGGGTTTGATCCCTGGGTCAGGAAGATCACCTGGAGGAGGAAATGGCAACCTACTCCAGTATTCTTGCCTGGAGAATCCCTTGGACAGAGGAGCCTGGTGGTATATACAGTCCACAGGGTCGCAAAGAGTTGGACATGACTGAAGTGACTTTGCATGCACTGTCCATAGAAAGCCATTCTCTTCTCCAGGGGATCTTCCTAACCCTAACCCAGGGATCGAACCTGTGTTTCCTGCATTGCAAGCAGATTCTTTGCTGTCTGAGCCACTGGGGAAGCCCGTATGTCCCCTGCTGCTGCTGCTGCTGCTGCTATGTCGCTTTAGTCGTGTCCAACTCTGTGCGACCCCAGAGACGGCAGCCCACCAGGCTCCCCCATCCCTGAGATTCTCCTGGCAAGAACACTGGAGTGGGTTGCCATTTCCTTCTCCAATGCATGAAAGTGAAAAGTGAAAGTGAAGTCGTTCAGTCATGTCCAACTCTTTGAGACCCAATGGACTGCAGCCCACCAGGCTCCTCTGTCCATGGGATTTTCCAGGCAAGAGTACTGGAGTGGGGTGCCATTGCCTATGTCCCCTAGGGCTGCAAAATTGTCCCCGGTTGATAACTGCTTGTCTATATGTGACCTCTCCCTTAAAAATTTTTTGAAATGAATACATCCTTGTCAGGAAAGTTTGGAAAAGACTTCCAGTAAAGGTGAAAATGTGACTTTCAGCCAAAGTGCAGTGGCAGCAGCTTATGCCCCTGAGACAGTGGTAGAACTCCTCTCTGGAATAGGTGCCTTTTGGTTGGTAAAATACCTTGACCAGACCCTTCAACGGTGAAGTACATGAGGGTTGGTCACTCAGGCCTGGTAGCTGGAGGCAGGAAGGAGTTTACCCGCCTGGTCAGGAGAACAAGGAGGAGTTCCTGTGGGTTGGGGGTGGGGGAAGCAGAGTGGAGGGAGGGGTGTGAAGGGGGCGGGTGGGTTGAGCTGTGGTGTGACAGGTGGTGGCCGTGCAGATGCGGGGGGAGAGAAGCTCACCAGGGTAGGGTGGCTGGAGGAAATTTAAGCACTGTGATGAACTGGGCAGCCGGCTCTGTTTACACCGCCCTGTCCCCATTCCCCACACCGCCAGTTAAGGCTGTTACACCCAAAGCAGTTGGGGGACAAAGGGGGGCCAGGAGAAGAGCTGAGGGTGATGAGATGTCGGTGGGACTAAGGGTGAAGAGAGACAGGAAACAGGAGCTGCAGATCTTAGCAGCTGAGCCCTCTGGAATTCAAGAGACCCGGGGGAGGATCCCAGACTTCCTTCTGGACTTGGGAGAGGGGGCTTGAGTGGGATTTATGTAAATCTCAGAGGATGCAATTATTTGGGATGCTGTCTAGATAGGAAGAAAACCATTTGCTCTGTTTCCTTCCAGTATTTTTTTCTTTGAGTTTTTAAAATGAAGTTAATCTTGTTGTATATAGTATAGGGGAGGAAAAGAATTTTCCCTTTACCCTTCTAGGTTCTTGGCTAGATCCCCCTCTAATAAGAGAGGGATTAACAGGACAAAAACAAACAAGTGTAATCACACGGACCCCTCCTGAAGACCTGGGAGAGACCCAGGAAAACTGAGTAACCGCCGGAAATGGCCCAAGTCACCACCCCAAATACCATCTCCAGCTAAAGACAAAAGAAGACATTGGGTGGTGTGGGGAGACTGGTTCTGGGAGGTTCCCAGGAAAAGCAGAGTAAACAAGGGAAAGTTTGTTATGCAGATTTAAGTTGTTGTCTTCCCATTGATAAGAGTTTCTGGAGAGTTAGTCTGCTCCTCTTCCTGGTTCAGAGGGGAGACTCCCTCTCAAATGGAGATTTTCCTTATAAATGTAAGCTGTGTCTCTTAGGTGCCAAAGAGGCGTGTTTGGAGTGGGGCATTCTGCCCTCCTTCTATGATCATTTTTCTTGATGGCTATATCAGCCCCCAGAGGAGGTAGAAATCCACCAAGGCCTCCACCTACTGCCACAAACAGTTGGACTTGACTTAGCAATTGAACAACAACGATGCCAGCCAGAGAGCGAGTTTTTGGAAATTTAGCTGCCCAGTGCCTCTCAGGCTGTCCTGTTCTGGGAAGGTGGGGCTATCCTGAATTATTCAAGCTATAGAGGAGGAAAAATAAATTTCCTTCTTCTCCTCTAGGTTCTGTGGTTGAGACCCCCCTTTAATAAAAGAAAGGTTAACAGAGACCTCCCTGGAAGTCCGGTGAGTGGTTAGGACTCAGTACTTCCATGGCAGGGGGCCTGGATCAGATGCCTGGTTGGGAACTAAGATCCTGAAAGCCAGGTGGCACAGCCAAAAAAAAAAAAAGAGAGAGAGAGAGAGAGAGAGAAATGAACAGAGATTTAGAAGCAAGTATCACATTCGGAGAGACCCAGGAAAACTGCACGAAACCCCCCCGGATGGTACCACCTTAAATACCATCTTCAGCTAAAGACTGAAGATGTCGGTGATCAGTGGACCAGCAAGGGGAGTTGAACCCAGTAAACAGGAGTAGGTTGTTATGCAGAATTAAGTTGGGGCCTTCCTCACTGATAAAAGTTCCTCGTGAGTTAGAGCCCCCTTTCTCTTCCTGGTAGAAAGAGGGAGACACCAACAAAAAGAGGATTCCTTTGTAAATGTAAGTATCTCCCACAAAAGGGTGAAGTCTACTCTGCTTTCAGAGATGCTTAAAGAAGTGGTAGTCAGTTGGCAAGACGCCAGGTGAGTATGATGGATGAGGAAAAACTTTGTAGCCCAGTTCCTTCAGGTTTTGAAGCGTTGGTTGTGAGACCTGCAGTCGGGAGATGTTGTGGGGAAGAATTGGGCCCTTTCTGTGGACCAATGCTGAGTGTAGGTGTTGCGGGTTTTGGTGCATTCCATCCATCTGCTGAGCATACTTCTCAGATGTAATGGTTTCGCTGGGGTTCGCTGTAGTGGATCAGACTGGCAGCGGACCACCAAAAAGCAACCGTGACTTTTTTGGGGGTGCAAATTTGGCTTTGGGAAGTGCTTTGGAGCTTCTTCTCAGTCCAATCACTGAGCTGGTCATTGTGGGTTGTTGTATAAAATCCACTTTTTATTGCATGTCACAATCCGATCAGAGATTCTCAGAATCAGAGATTCTCCTGTGTCTGTAGTTTCTCAAAAATAATCAGCTCAAAATGTTTATGCCAAAGAGGCGTATTTTGGGGTGGCATACTCTACTCCCCTTCCAAGTCAGGACGAATCTTCCTCAACCTTCCCTACCACCCACTAACTCACATAGGTCAACACATGTGTCGTACCCATGGTGAAAGTGTTAGTCGCTCAGTCATGTCTGACTCTTTGCAACCCTAGGGACTGTAGCCCTCTAGGCTCCTCTGTCCATGGAATTCTCAGCCAAGAATACAGGAGTGGGTAGCCATTCTTTTTTCCAGGGGATCTTCCTGACCCAGGGATCAAACCTCAGTCTCCTGCGTTGCAGGCGAATTCTTTACTATCTGAGTCACCAGGGAAGCCATCCTCATTAGCCAGTGGAAAAGACCGTCCTTTTAAGAAAAAAAATGCAAAGCTAGTAAGGATGAAGGTAGTGGAGACCCCAGGTATAACCCAAGGAGGAAGGCAGGCATGTACCATCTAGGTCAGGACTCATTACCTTAATTCCCCTCTCACTCTCTCCTCGTGGACACAGCTCTTGCCCTCGCTGACTGTTTTTGTACTTCAGAGGTATGCATGAGGGTTTTTATTCGCTGAGGAAGCCTGAAGACTGCTGTGGAGTGAATTTTGTCCTCCATGACCCACAACCCAGATTCATAAGTTGAAGCCTGTAGGGAAAATATTTTTCTCTACCCTCTTAAGTTCTGAAAACTGGAGGCCTGTGAATTAAACTAACAAAAGACAGATTAACAGGGGAAAAAGATTATTCTTATGCACAGGGGAGTTAACAAAAGAGGTAGCTGGCTGGTTAAATGGTAAAAGCTAGAGGCTTATATACCTAACTTAGTAGGCGAAAGGGGTGGGGGAGAAAAGGCTTTTACGGCAGAATGAATAGTTTCTTTAGGAAAGACAAATGGGTTTTTAGGAGAACAAAGAACAGATAAGAAAGTTTGTGATCATGTTTGTCTATACAGGTCTGAGTGATAGTTCTGTCTCCTTCACGGCAGTTAAACTCCCAGGGAAGAGGGATTTAGGGGTAGGTTTTATTTCTCTTCTGGGAGTAGATTCACCCTGGAGAGGGAATTATAGCAGCCTTATTTCCCAGAACTTGCTGCTTTTAGTCTGATAAGGCAAGGCTTCTTTCTACATCTGTTGATTCCCAGTTACTTTCAGCTCAAAATAATCCTCATACCAAAGTGGTATATTTTGGAGTGGCATATTCTGAACCCTTTTAGGCTCTAACCCCAGGGGCTGTATTTGGAGATAGGGTCTTTAAAGAGAAAATTAAAGTTAAATGAGGTCATATGGGTGGGGCCCTAATCCAATAGTATTATTGTCCTTCTAAAAAGGAGGGAGGGGTACCAGAGAGACCTCCCCTTACCACATGCACTCAGTGAAGAGATCTCATGAACTGCAGCAAGATGGTGGCCACCTACAATCCAAAGAGAGAATTCTCATCAGACACCAGTCCTGCCAACACCTCTGAAACTGTGAAAAAATAGATTCTGTTGTTTAAACCACCAGGTCTGTGGTATTTTGTTATGGCAGCCCAAGCAGACCAGGACAAAGAGTAAAATATTGCCTTTAAGAGCCAAAGAGATAGGATTTCTCTGGTGGTACAATGTATAGGAATCCGCTTGCCAGTGCAGGGGACTTGGGTTCAATCCCTGGTCTGGGAAGATCCCACACGTCTTGGAGCAACTAAGCCCGTGCACCGCAACTACTGAGCCGGAGCTTTAGGGCCTGTGAGCCACAACAACAGCCTGAGAACCTGGAACCTGTGCTCTGCAACGAGAGAAGCCGTCTCAGTGAGAAGCCTGTGCACCCCACCAAAGCGGAGCCTGCTCTCACGGTAACTAAAGAAAGCCTGAGTAGCAACCCAAAATTTAAAAAGCCAAGGGCTTCGCAGGCGGCTCAGCGGTAAAGAATCCACCTGCCGATGCCAGAGTTGCGAGTTAAATCCCTGGGTCCAGATGATCCCCTGGAGGAGGAAATGACAACCCACTCCAGTATTCTTGCCTGGAAAATCCCACGGACAAAGGAGCCTGGCAGGCTACAGTTCATGGGGTCTCGAAAGAGTTGGATGGGACTGAGCGACTAAAACAGCAAATAAGAGCCAAGGAGATAAAAGTTAAAAAAATGGTAGAATTGTAGATTGAAACCGAGCAGGAGCCTCCCAGGTACAAATCATTTCTGTCTTCCCTCCCCTCCTCTTGTTTGTAGGAATCAGTCTTAGGCCTCCTAGACCTTCCTAGACCTTCCGTGAGCTCCAGAGGGCAGATTCAAACAGTTGCTCATCAAGGAAGGAAGGGAATGCATAAACAAAAGATGAGCAATCAAGAAATTATAGTGAGGTGATTAAGACAGGGTCCTGGCTCCTCCTCAAGGGATGTACATAACAGCATCTTTGGGTTCTTCTGCAGGAAGTAAAGCCCCACTCAGGTGGAGGATGGTGATTTCAGGCTGATCACCAGACCCTTACTCTCACAGCCAGGGGCTTCCCTAGTGGCTCAGACAGTAAAGAATCTGCCTGCAGTGCGGGAGACCCGTGTTTGGATGCTGGGTTGGGAAAATCCCCTGGAGAAGGGAATGGCAACCCACTCCAGTATTCTTGCTTGGAGAATCCCAGGGATGGAGGAGCCTGGCAGGCTGCAGTCCATGGGGTCGCAAAGAGTCAGACACAACCGAGTGGCTATCAGTCACTCACAGACCCTTGGAGCACCACGCTGTTATCTCACCACCAACCAATGAGAAGAAAGTCACACACTTTGCAGCCCTCACTCCGAAAGCCATCAGGAATTTCACGGGGGTTTTGAACACGAGCTATTCATTCTCCTTGCTTGGCCCTGCAATAACCCTTTCTCTGCTCCATGCAACAATATTCTGGTTGTTGGCTTCATACTGCACTGAACACATGAACTTGCATTTGGTAACAGAACCTGGACCACAAAAATGAGATGATGGGGGGAAGGACGTACTTTGTGGACGTCTAGGGCCAATCCTGGTGAGGTATCTCGATATTTATTGGGAGTTGAAATAACTTCCAACAAATCATATATGTGTTTCTAAAAAGTAGGAGTTGCATTCTTTGATGTCCTACCCTCTGTTGGACTTCCTGCCAGAAACTACGTCAACCTGGTTCAAGGTAGAGTGTAACCAGCTGATGAGCCGAAACCTTGGACTCCAGCCTCGGAGCCTCCTGTTCATTCTTTTCACTGAGCTCTGATGGAGAAGTGAGCTGCCAGAGGGCCCTAATCAGATGCATGCTCTCATCTGGAAGTGATTAAAGTCCTAAGGACAGATACAAGCCATGTTGATAGCATTAATTGGTTCCTTATTTCTGAGTTGGGCCTGCTTCATTGTTTAAGATTCCACTCTAATTTGTTGGGATTTTCTCTTCGGCATTGTAAAAAGCAAACTTATTTTGCTGGATGAGAACAGACCCTTTTAAACCGGGCTTTGAAGTTTGCAGCTTTGTAACGTGTCAGCCTTCTGAAAGCTTCTGCTCTCTTGCCAGCTCGAACCGACCCACAGCCACAATTAGCATATCAAAGAGTCGAGGGGGGGTTGTCCTGAAGGGGGCTGCGGAGGTGGGGGGCGCCTGGGCCTACGTTTGGGATGTAAGGAGATATAGGGCCTCGCTAACACGTGCCCTGCTGCCAGGGTGGTTACTCATTTCACCTTTAATTTCATTTCCTCTCCTCTTCTGGCTGTGCGCTTTTGACAATTACACACACACACACACACACTCCTCCATGAAGGACAAAAAGGAATCAGAAATGAAAAAAAAAAAAAGAAAAGGAAAGGGAGGCATTTTAAGGGAGATAAACCCTATTCTCATCCCTTTCTAAAATCCAGCAACTCCCACAGATAAATATGTTAAATATTCAATAGTTATTTTAGTGCCTACGTTTGGCTAATTGCTGGGTTTAAAAAATAAAAACCCTTCAGGAAGGAGGGGGAAGCACTTCAGACTACATTTTACCATTGCTCTGAGGTGCTAATCCAAAGTGCAACCCTTGCTGGTCAAGCTGAGCCGTGGATGGTCTGGCTACTCTTACCTAAGAAGGGATGCTAGAACTGACTAGGAAATCATCCCCAGGAGAGGACAGCCTCTGCAGTTTGAACAGAGAGGTTCCTAAGCAGACATGCAGGTGTGGGTGATCTTGCAGACAGATGATGAGAGAGGAGAGAAAACTGAAGGAAACTAAAGACTCTCAAGACAAGGGGTCATAGAAATAAAAGGCTATACAGAAATGACAGAAGCTGATCAAAGCAAGATCCCTCTAGTGAGCAAAGTTTATCCTCTAATGAACTGATTTTGAAAGAAAATGATTTGGATTCTTTTCATATCAAAAATATACACAAATGAGTGAAATGGGTGACAAATGTCATAAGGTAGAAACTTCCAGTTATAAGATAAATAAACTCTAGGGGTATAAGGTAGGGAGTGATGACTATAATGAATAAATCTGTAGTGTATATTTATAAGTTGCTAAGAGAAGAGATCTTAAAAATTCCCATTACAAGAAAAAACATTTTGTAAGTATGTGTAGTGATGGATGTTAACGTATTGTGGGGATCATTTTGTCATATATACATATGTATCATGTTGTGTATCTGAAACATATAATACTAGATGTCCCTTATATCCCTGTAAGAAAAGAAAAAAGAAACAGAGAGGGGGGAAAGGGATGTACAAGGTAAATTTGTTTTCTTGGAAACTAAATTACATGACTTAAAAAAAAAACAAACCTAAGGAAGAATATAGCTTCCCAAAGTTTCAACCTTGTTCCTTGAGTTTAAAAAAAAGGAATCATCAAGAAAATTTATCTAAATATTAATAATAGATATGCTTGGATATTATAGATTTTTATACTTAAAAAAACATTTTCCACAGTAAGCTTGTATTAATTTTACACTAAAATGTAGCATATTATTAATAAATGTCATGACTACATTTGGAATTTGGGAGTGACTGTCTTTCCATTACAATATCTTTCCATTCCATGCAGCCATGAGATTATTAGACACTTGCTCCTTGGAAGAAAAGCTATGCCCAACCTAGATAGCATATTAAAAAGCAGAGACATTACTTTGCCGACGAAGGTCCATCTAGTCAAAGCTACAGTTTTCCAGTAGTCATGTATGGATGTGAGAGTTGGACTATAAAGAAGGCTGGGTGCCAAAGAATTGATGCTTTTGAATTGTGGTATTGGAGAAGACTCTTGAGAGTCCCTTGAACTGCAAGGAGATCAGTCCTGAATATTCATTGGAAGGACTGATGCTGAAGCTGAAGTTCCAATACTCTGGCCATCTGATAGAAAGAACTGACTCATTTGATAAGACCCTGATGCTGGGAAAGATTGAAGGCAGGAGGAGAAGGGGATGACAGAGGATGAGATGGTTGGATGGCATCACCAACTCGATGGACATGAGTTTGAGAAAACTCCGGGAGTGATGGACAAGGAAGCCTGGGATCTGCAGTCCATGGGGTGGCAAAGAGTCGGACATGACTGAGACACTGAACTGAACTGACCGTCTTTCCGTTAGTATACATGTTATAGTGGGAGAGGGCGAGGGTGGGATGATTTGGGAGAATGGGATTGAAACATGTATAGTATCATATATGAAATGAATCGCCAGTCCAGGTTCGATGCATGATACTGGATGCTTGGGGCTGGTGCACTGAGACGACCCAGAGGGATGGTATGCGGAGGGAGGAGGGAGGGGGGTTCAGGATGGGGAACACGTGTATACCTGTGGCGGATTCATGCTGATGTATGGCAAAACCAGTACAATATTGTAAAGTAATTAACCTCCAATTACAATAAATAAATTTATATTAAAAAAGTATACATGTTATAGACACAATGGAATTTAAACTAGAAAATAGTTTTTGGGGGGCTTCCCTGGTGGCTCAGTGGGAAAGAATCTGCCTTCCAATGCAGGAGACACAGGTTCAGTCCCTGATCCTAGAGGAGGGCAGCTAAGCCCATGCACCACAACTATTGAGATGAATCACAGTAACTGAAACCCGTGCTCCTAGAGACTGCGCTTCACGACAAGAGATGCCACCACAACGAGAAGCCTTGCATGGGAGTTAGCAAGTAGCTCGCACCCTCTGCAATTAGAGAAAGCCCTCGTAGCAACGAAGACCCAGCACGGCCAAAATAAATAAACAAATAAATAAAAAGTCTGGGTGGCATTTATTTCTCCCTCTCAGTTTGCAAGTGAGGTTACTTAGAAGCGGGGAGGTTATACCGAAGGTCATGTAGCCAAGGTATCAGAGTCTAGAGTAAAGCTGTCCAGTCCCATAGCCACCAGACATGTGCTAGTGATGAGCACTTGATATCTGGTTAAACCGAGAGGTGTTGTAAGTGTAAAACAGAGATCGGATTTTGTTTACTTATTTTTGGTTGGGCTGGGTCTTCTCTGCTGCACACGGGCTTCATCTAGCTGGGGTGAGCAGGGGGCTTCTCTTCGTTCTGGTTCATGGGCTTCTCACTGCGGGGGCTTCTCTTGTTATGGAGTGTGAGCTCTAGGTACTTGGCCTTCAGTCGCTGCTGCTCACCCACTCTAGGGCACGGCCTCAGTCGCGGCACGGGCTTAGTTGCTCTGTGGCATGTGGAATCTCCTTGGACCAGGGATCAAACCCGCGTTTCCTGCACTGGCAGAGGCATTCTTATCTACTCAGCCACCAGGGAAGTCCCAGGTGTTGGATTTGAGAGAATCTTTTTCCAGGTGTGAAAAAATGTAAAAGATCTCAATAATTATATTGATGACATGTGGAAATAATGAATTTTAGATATATTGGGCTAAAGTTAACTTAGTCTGCTTCTTCCTGTTCCTTTTAGTGTGGCTGTTAGAGAATTTAAAACGACGTATGTGGCTCCCTTAATGTTCCTGCTAGACAACACTTGATGTGGAATACAAGCCTTGATTCTCAATAAAGTTCTCTGTAAAGAGAGAACACTGGATTGAGAATCAAGCATTATTATCGATTTGATAATTCTGTGTTTTATTGAAGACATCTAGTTTGTGTCTTCCATAGCTAACTGAGGATTGGTTATTGCATAATCACACACAGATATTTATGTCTGCAGTGTTTCCTTGGAGTTTCTTTTTTGCTGTCACACATCATTACCACTATAGGTCACGCTGTCCTTCTTGCCTCCTCCTCAAAAAGACTCACAAAGGAATGACACAAAAATTCCAGTTCTAAAATCAAACTTCAAGAATTGAGGGAAGTTAGTTGTAAATAATGCTTTACAACTATCCACGCAGTTTGCAAACATTTCCTAAATCTTTTGACAATCCTGTTGTCTTGCTTAACATTTCCTCTTCTCACTGCCAGTCCCCCACCTCACTGGCTGTTTATGCAAGAAGGGAATTAAAGCATCAGTTCAGTTCAGTTCAGTCGCTCAGTCCTGTCTGACTCTTTGTGACCCCATGAATCGCAGCACGCCAGGCCTCCTTGTCCATCACCAACTCCCGGAGTTCACTCAGACTCACGTCCATCGAGTCCGTGATGCCATCCAGCCATCTCATCCTGGGTCGTTCCCTTCTCCTCCTGCCCCCAATCTCTCCCAGCATCAGAGCCTTTTCCAATGAGTCAACTCTTCCCATGAGGTGGCCAAAGTACTGGAGCTTCAGCTGTAGCATCATTCCTTCCAAAGAAATCCCAAGGTTGATCTCCTTGCAGTCCAAGGGACCCTCAAGAGTCTTCTCCAACACCACAGTTCAAAAGCATCAATTCTTCGGCGCTCAGCCTTCTTCACAGTCCAACTCTCACATTCATACATGACCACAGGAAAAACCATAGCCTTGACTAGGCGGACCTTAGTCGGCAAAGTAATGTCTCTGCTTTTGAATATACTATCTAGGTTGGTCATAACTTTTCTTCCAAGGAGTAAGCGTCTTTTAATTTCATGGCTGCAGTCACCATCTGCAGTGATTTTGGAGCCCCCAAAATAAAGTCTGACACTGCTTCTACTGTTTTCCCATCCTCCACAATATGAGGCCTCCCTTGTAGCTCAGTTGGTAAAGAATCTGTCTGCAATGCAGGAGACCTGGGTTTGGTTTGATTTCTGGGTCAGGAAGAACCCCTGGAGAAGGAAATGGCAACCCACTCCAGTATTCTTGCCTGGAGAATCCCATGGACAGAGTAGCCTGGCGGCCTACAGTCCATGGGGTCACAAGAGCCACCAGCCCACAATATGCCACTTTGACATCAGGATTGTTTTGAGCTGAAGACAATAAACAACTTTCTGCCCTCTCACTTTCTGTCCAAAAGCAGGACATATATTTCCTTTTGAAAAAGGTAACATAAATTTCATTTTTAAAGATGTTTCCTTTTTCCATACATGGAGGAGGATAAGAACACTTGACTGAGACGACTCTCATCAATGGAGAAGGCACTAAACTGAAGCACAACCTTCCTCGACAACTCTTATCCTTAATTATTTTCCTCTATATATTTATCTTCCTGCAATTTACAACCCCTAGAAATCCCAGCCATCCCCCTTCTTTTGTCTAGCTATTTTCCCACAATTTATTGCCCTATGTTAAAGTGGGACATAAGCCACTAAGTCTATTTCTTGGGGGTTTCACTTCTTTCCTGTCAGACCTCTCATACACATACAAAATAAACATTTTCTCCTGTTAATCTGTCTTCCGTCAGTTTAATTTTCAGGCCCTAGTAGTGGAACCTAAGAGGATGGAGGAAAGTTTTTCTCCCCTGCACACAGTGCTAGGCATATGAAAGCTTTTTTTTTTTTTTTTTATCAGTTTACAGTGTGATTGATTAAGTGTAAAAAAATGTATTGGGTTTTTTGGAAAATAAATTCAGATGTTCTTCTAAACATATATATTTAACCCTTTAACCCTATCCTATAAATTATACTTCTGATAGTAGGTATTTTAACATATTGAGTTAGATATAACTTAAGGCAGGCAGGGATTTACAAACACAGCTGCAGAAGACAGATTGCTGTGCCAAACTGGCACCAGGAAGAAATATCCCTCATCACACCCAGAGATTCAAGAAGTTAAGAACTGTGACACTGTCTTGGCAAACATTATGTGCTATGTCTTCCTGGCGGTGGGGCAAGGGGACAAATGAAGATGACCTTGACTATCAGAGGGCCATACCCTAGTTAGGAAACAAGATCAAATCCCAGGCCATGTTGAGAGAGCAGTTTGACCCAGTACTGAATGATGTGGGGGTAGGATCTAGGTACAAAAGCGGTTGAGGAAAGAGGAATGCAGAGTCAAGATCAGATGAAGTTGAAGGATTATAAGGAGGAACTTGGACTTGAGCTGGTCTCTAAAAAGACAAGTTATTTGCATGAATGGAAAAGAGAAGCAGGGAAGGAATTCCAGGCAGTATCGGCAGAGGCACAGGAGTGGGAATTGACAGATTGTATGAGCCCCGCCCAAAAGAAGCTGAGAGAAAATTAGCACTGTGAAAGCAGGCAGCTTGTCTTTCTTGTTTAATCCCATACTCCAGTGCCTAGAACAGTGCTTGGCACCTTGGAGGTGTCTACTGTTAGCTGCACGAATGAAGAAATATTGCTGCTACTTTTTAAAAACTATAAGCAGAACACAGAAGGAATTTGCCCAAGGACCTTGCTCTTCAATGTTGCTATGAATGTGAGTACAAATATCTCATTGAAATCCTGCTTTCGTTCTATGTTCAGAAGTGGAATGGTTGGATTAGGTAGGCATTTTTATCTCCGATTTATGAATGAGGAAACCGAGGCCCGGAGAACTCCTGTAACTTCGCATGGGCAGAAGGCTGCCCAGCCTTTATTTCCACCCCATTCTGAGGATCTGCCTTATCTGCATCATTCCCAGCTTTAACCTGGAAAATTGGGGATTAATTTATGCACATTTAGGGCAGCAGCTGATCTTGTAGCTTACAGAACTGGAAATGGGGAAGACTTAGAGTACTATTTCATCCCAGGCTCAAGTTACACAAGTCCCAGCTGGCTGAATTCTTTTCTGGACACCAGATTCCAACATCGTTCTGCCTTTGTTGCAGTTTTGTGTTAATTAAATGCTAACAGAAGTCCAGGGTGGATTATTTTAGAATTAACTGGCCGAGGAACCTATTTATAGTTCCTTAACCTTGGGCATGTCAATATTCAAAAACAATTTTAACCTGGGTTGTTTAACTATGAAGTTGTAATTTATGCCAACAATCACATCGTCAAATAGTTGTAAATCAATATTAATATTTTACATGGAATTTTCCTGAGTCTGGTTTCATAGTGGTTCTGAGTCTATGACGTATGAAGAGAAAAGAAATGCTTTCTTTGTTTACTTTGCAACCTTGTTGTCGCCTGTTCTTCACCAGCTGACAGTGGAATTTGTGTGGTATGGACTGGGGAGGGGACAGGCACTACGCATGTGGACAGGAAGAGAGGCGGGAAGAGGAAGAGGAGGAAGAAAGGCAGGGAAGTAGAGGAGATCTGTAGGAGCATCGTATGGCTAAATGGGATATTAGGGACCATCTGAGCCCTTCATTTCCTCAGGAAAGAGGCAGGGAAGCTGGAGTCCAGTCTTACCATGCACCGTGTGAGTGCTGGCACGCTGCTGAAACACCAAGGTCCCTGCACTCGCATTCCAGACCTCTCTGGACTTCCACATACCTTTTGCACAGGCTCAAAAGTTAGCGACTGAACAACGACAGCAAAAGTTATTTTGGTGCCTGTGCAGGGAAAGAAAAGTGCACTCCAACCGGGTTGTGCGAGGAGAGTTTGTAAGGTAATTGCAGGGCGGGAGGGAGGGATGTAGGGAACCCAAAGGGAAAGTGCAGTATACCAGGTAGATAACCCGTAGGGGGTCACAGTGACCCCTAGCGTGGAAGGAGCAAGGTTAGGAAGAGGTTATAGAAACCTGGCGGGAGAAGGCTCTAGGGAGAGGACCGTCTCATAGGAACCATGAATTCTGGCTGAGGGGCTCAGCCAGTTCGCCGTGGCCTGCTAGGATGACTGACATGTTCTGAACTGTGCTTCTTCCAAATTCATATGGTCAAGGCCAATCCCCCAGGGTGACTATGTTTGGGATAGGGTCTATAAGGTGCTAATTAAGGTTAAATGAAGTCACCAGAAAGGGCCCTGATCTGATGGAACTGATGTCCTTATAAGAAGATACAGCAGAGAGCTGGGTTTTTCTCTTTCTGCCAAGTGAGAACACAGCAAAGAAGGTGTCCTTCTTCAAGCCAGGAAGAGCGATGTCACCAGGAACTGAATAGGCTGGCACCTTGATCTTGGACTTCTAGCCTCGAGAACTATGAGAAATACATGTCTGTTGGTTAAGCCGCTGGGCCTGGTGATTTGTCATGGCAGCCTGAGCTGACTGAGACCCTGGCTTCCTCTCTTTCTCATCTGCTGGTGCTCCCCACTGGCCAAACCAACCAGAAGTCAGAGTTTGATGTTGTCCTTACAGCCAGACTTTTGGGTAGAAAAGGGTGGGTCCAGAGGGATAAAACATACACAAAAGTCCATCTGTTTTGGATGCTTGGGGTCCTTCTAATGTTTTAGGGTCTCCTCGTTACAGACACTGTAACTGTACCCTCACTAATTCACTTGATGCGGCTCAAACAATCCTGTACTCTAAGGTGAAGTAGACCATCTCCCGTTAAATTCCAAGTTAGCTTCGCCGAGGTCAGTTTTGTTCTGGCTCAGATTTTCAACTTAGATGTGAGACTTCCCTGGTGGCCAACTGGCTAAGACTCTGTGCTCCCAACACAGGGGACCCGGGTTCAATCCCTGGTCAGGGAACTAGATCCCACATGCCGGAACTACGAGTTCGCATGCTCCAGTTGAAGATGACGATGCCGCGTGCTGCAACTATGACCCAGCACAGCCAAATAACCACCCCTGCCCCCCCACCAAACCGCAAAACACTTAGATGCTAGTTTTATATCAACTCAAGAACATTCTTGCTACCAGGGAAACTTATTCACTAGAAAGAGCATTGACCTCAGGGGTTTGGCCCGTGGTTCTAACATTAGCTTGTCAGGTTATTAGTTCTAACATTAGCTCTGACACTTTCAGAATGCCTCCATGGCTGTTCGCTTCCTTAGTTATAGAATGGAGATTACGCTGTCCATTTATCTCCCAGGGTATTATGAGTAATACTTCATAAAAAATAGTTGTAAAGCATCTGGCAAATGCAGGCCTTCTGCCTCCAACGCTGAGCTAATACAGTAGCTTTCCTGGCACCCTGAATCACTAATGATTTGTAGATGGGCCTTTTTACTGTAGGGGGCTTGACTTTGGCACGATCTGCCTGAGCTGATGAGCGCTCTCTATCTTGATCTTGAGAACCCAGTGCAGGTTTATCCCTTCCCTTCCCTCTGTGCTGAACATCCTCCTGATGAAGAAAACATCTGACCTGGGGGGGTGGGGAGGAGCAGAGGCCACTCTCCCCGCTTCCCCGACCTCGACAATTCTATTCTTTTTCCAGAAGAGGTGCTTATATTCATGCTTTGGTGGTCACTGGAGCCTAGAAATGTCAACAAGCAGACTTGCTTCTGAAACCCTTCCCGTGTGACCAACATCGTGTTTGCAAAAAATCACCAGCAAGCTGGAATCATGCACTGGCATTAAAAAAAAAAAAAAAAAAGAGCCTCATGACAGTTCCTGTGTTAAGTCCATGTCACACACATATATTAATGCTAGCTCATTGTGACGCCTGACATCCCGCCTGGGAGACCATTACTTAAGCACACGACTCTTGACCCTTGTATTTCAGCACTTTCAGAAGTTTGCCAGAAAGTGCTTGCCTGTGCCAGGCAGTCCTTAACATTTCCCTTTGGGCAGCCTCAGCTCTTCCGTTCATTCTCTTTTGACCATTAATCCTTCTTTTAGCCTAAGCAACTTGATAAGGGAGAGATCTGGAACATTTTCAAGACCAGACCTCTTTTCCTAAGGAGCATAAATCTGTTAAGAGTGTAGTAACAGTATGAGAACACAGTTCAAGCACATTTTTAAAAGTTAAGTTAAAAAATGGGTGTCAGGACGATGAGAGAATCAGCGCTGTCACCTGAGTCATTTTGCATGCAGAAAATTGGCTGGTATCAAAACCCACTTACTATGCTGGCATTCAAATGGAATGTTTGAATAAAATTACAAGGCAGTTATCTCTTAATGTGGTCACCACCGCTTCACCAGCTTTCGACGTCCTTTGAGATGCTGGTGGAAAGAAGATAAAGAAGAAAAGGAGAAAGGAAGGGAAGTAATGATGTGAGATAGGAGACAGGAGGGAGAAGAAGGGGCTGGAATCCACACCTGCTCCATGCTATGCGTATTATATCATTTAACTCTCAAGAATATGAGGTCATTGAATTCTCACGACAGCCCTGTGTGGTAGGTTTTATCCCACGTGTACAGAGGAGGAAGTGGGTATGTGGAGAAGCCAAGTAACGAAGTTTTTGCAGTTCAGTCGCTATGTCATGCCTGACTCTTTTTGACCCCATGGACTGCAGCAAGCCAGGCTTCCCTACCTTCACTGTCTCCCAGAGTTTGCTCAAACTCATCTCCTTTGTATCGATGATGCCATCCAACTATCTCACCCTTTGTCGCCCCCTTCTCCTCCTGCCTTCAATGTTTTCCAGCATCAGGGTCTTTTCCAATGAGCTGGTTCTTCACATCAGGTGGCCAAAGAATTGGAGCTTCAGCATCAGTCTTCCAATGAACATTCAAGGTTGATTTCCTTTAGGATTGACTGGTTCGATCTCTTTGCTTTCCACGGGACTCCCAAGTCTTCTCCAGCACCACAGTTCGAAAGCATCAATTCTTTGATGCTCAGCCTTCTTTATGGTCTAGCTCTCATATCTGTACCTGACTACCAGAGTAACAAAGTAACATACAGTTAAAAAATGTGCTTGGAGAGAAAATCTGAATCTGTATTGACTTGACTCCAGAGTCCACTCTTGCCACGAGACCATACTATTTTTTCTGGTGAGTGGAAAACGTGCCAGGGGAAAGAAAAGAATCCAGAGAGTAAGCCTGTTATCTGAGCCAGATTAAACAGATGCAGACAGAAGGACATCACTTGGAATACAGTCAATTTAGACAGAGAAGAGAGTGAGAAGGTACCGTGCAACATCCCTGGAGTAAACCAGATGTAAGAATAAAGTAGCACAGCAAGAATGCTTGAGTTGGAGAAAGGAGTCAAGTGTGTAGGATATGTGATGTCAACTTGGAAAACGCGGGAGAGCCTTAGCGGAACACTTAGATCCACAAAGTAACAAGATTTATGCTTACTAAAAACACAAACTTAATGCTTTAATGGGATGAGGCTGTTGGGAGAGGGTGAACCTATTTTGCATTTGGGAAGATTGTGAATCATCGGGGCCAAAGGACAGAATTCTAAGTTGGCCCGTCAGTATTCTGGCCCTTGGTGTATGTACACCATCTCCTAGTTATTTGATCAAACACAAATCGAGGTGCTCCAGAAGAGGGATTTTGCGGGTCCCATTAAGGTGTCCAATCAGTTGACCTTAAGATAGGTTTTCAGGCTTAACGGTACGGGTCTTTTCAAAAGGCAAGGTTTTCTCTGGTTGGTTGTGAATGAGGAAGTCAGAGAGACTTGCTCTGGCTGGCTTGGAAGAAACAAACAAACATGTAGTGAAATGCCTATGAGGGCTGATGCTGGCTGATGGGGACTACATGAAAAAAAAAAAAAATGTGGACAATACCTAACAGTGGTCCCCGAGTGCCAGCTGGGATGAAAATAGGGACTTCAGTTCTATATCCACAAGGAGATGAATTTTGCCAAAACCTGTAAGCTTGGAAGAAGATTGAACCCCAGATGAGAATTTAGTCCTGGTTGACATCTTGATTTCAGCCCAATGAGACCCTGAGCAGAGAATCTGGTTACTCTGTACCCAGACTTCTGAATTACAGAAACTCTAACAAATGGTTGTTGTTTTAAGCCACTGAGTTGTGGTGACTTGTTACATAGCAACAGAAAATAATACATGTATATTTCATTTCTCTGCTTTTCTCTACAATCCATCTTCAGGTGTGGCAAGCATTTTTATTTCGTTTTGTTATTGAGGTAATTGATGCACAAATACATTGAATATCTAGCTCCCAGTTTATTTAACTCATTAATCAGAGCTGAGTGTAGATTGGTTCTTTTGATGCTTATAGCAATATACTTCTGGCCCTGCCATAACCTGCGTATCCTAAGTTGCTCATGCATGCTCTCCTGACCAGGACAGTGCATTCCGTCATGTTTGGTTCAATGGAAGAAGTGTGACTAAGGGGGAGAAGGTTGCAGGGAAAGAAGTCAGGAGAGGGGCGTATGACAGGGGGCTCCCCATCATTAGAGATGGTCCGTTTCTGCCTTGTATCCGTTTCCTTTTCTTCTGTGGCATATTCATCTACAGCTGTCTGCCCTGAACAACGACTATGTTTTCAGCTTCCTTTTAGCCAAGCATGGTCACGTGACCAAGTTCTGGCCCATAGTGTCCGGAGAAGGGATGTGGGCAGCACTGGGTAGCACTGTTAAAGAAGAACATTACCTCTTCCCCTTTGTCCTTCCGCCTTCCCTCCGGCTGGACTTGAGATGCGAATGGACCAAATGGTCCGAACACAGCATGCTAACGTTGGCGGCGCCATGAATCAGAGGAACTGATGCCATCGAGCTGGTAGCTGCCAGACAGCTTTGATTGCTCTCAAGCCTGGACTGTTCTGTGAGAAAGAACAAACTCCTACCTGCCTAAGCCGCTCTCATTTCAAATTTGTTGCATCAGCCATACCTAAGTCCTGGCTAATGCGTATGCTTACCGGAGCATCTGGGAACAGTCTGTGCATTGTGCAATTGTGACAATGTGTGTGAGGGCCGTGCACATGGAGCTTGACCTGTTTTTGTTCGTGATTTGGATGAAACTTGCAGCTTTGCTCTTTTTCAGTTTCTCTGACTTACCTCTGCGCTTCCTTTTTAAGAACCCAGCTCAGTGTTGTTCATTCTGGTCCCTCTGGTTCCCTCAGTGTCCTCTTGTAAGTGGTCTTCGGACTCTTCGTGTGTGTCTCCATAACGGAACAGCTCCCTGGTTAGAGGTTTTTTCCCCCATCGTGGCCCTTACCACCCGGGATTGAAGTGGCCCCATTCCTGGGGCCCCTCCCCGCAGGGCTGTGAACCTCTCAGGGCAGAGCTGTCTGCCGCTGTACCAGAGAGCCTGTTCCATATTAAGCCCACAAAGCATATTTGTGAAGTGCTCATACATGTCAATGAAGGAAGGAGTGGGGGAATGCATGAAAACATTGTAAAGTGGGGTGTTTATAATGACGGCCTCCTGTTATGGCTGCAAGCTCACTTCTCTATGTGTTTGATGTTGGCCCACGTGGGACTTTGCTATATGCATGTCTGATGTAATAATGAGGTTTTATTTGGGAGGGACACACTGCACAGTTAAACGCCCTTTATTCTTTATACAATCGGAGCTTTCAAATCAAGTCCTAATCACATAACTTTCCATCCTACTTTTCTGTCGTTCTCCTTGTCCTTTGCCTTCTACCCTCAGGAAATCCCCGGTATCTGTAGCCCTTTATTTTCAAGAAGTAATCATGTAGTAAATCCCATCCCACTGAGTCAAATTTAGGTCATCTTTTATTTGGTCAAAATACAGTCTTACTGGCAAGTGGTATCACTATTATTCAGGAACACACATATTGTTTTACTTACAGCTATGTAGTATTTTATGTTCTCATATAAATGTTATGCCTGGATTATAGCTGAGGCAAACTGGACTCCATTTATTTGAAAAAATAATGGGAAATCAGGTTCATTCTATTCACCTTCCTGACAGTTTTCTATTTCTCAAAGGGGCCCTTCTTTGGACTGCAGGGGGGCTGCTTTGCAAACAGTCTCTCCACTGACTCTCTGGGACAGCTTACTTACTGGTCTGCAAGAAGCCCTCAGCCAGGGGAGGGAGAGGGGCCAAAAAATCTGCCATACGGAGCAAGAGCGGGAAAGTTGCTCAGCTCAGCTGGTTGGAGGAAGCATTAGTCGCTCAGTCGTGTCTGACTCTTTGCAACCCTATGGACTAGCCCACCAGGCTCCTCTGTCCATGGGATTCTCCAGGCAAGAATACTGGAGTGGGTTGCCATTCCTTTCTCCAGGAGATCTTCCTGACCCAGGGATCGAACCTGGGTCTCCTGCATTGCAGACAGATTCTTTACCCTTTGAGGTAAAGAAGAGGAAGAGTGGACAAAGCTGTCAGGTTTACTGGGCCAGAGAAGGTAGGTGATTAGAAAAGGGAGGTAGTTAGAAAAATGACGACACTTCCTTTGGGCCAAGTGTTCAGAAAAGAAGGAAGAATGCGATTCCGGTAGTGGACATGCGTACCATCGTTACCACGGTCCCGTGGTCAGAGAAAGACCCCTTTGTTTAGGGTTTTGTGTGTATCGGTGTGTTATTACTCTGCCTACGCTCCCGTCACTAGCAAATGGTGAAGCCGGAATAGAAGTCTGGCTAAACATGTGCTTGCCTATTCCATGGCTATATTTATGCTTGTTACCTTGTACTTATCCATGTATATACATATGTATGTATACACATCGCTATTTTTGTGGCGATGCCTGCAGGAACATAGTTCTGGAACTTCTTTCGCAGAATTACACCAACAGGAATGGCATTCTGGAACCTTGTTTTTAGCAGAACTCAGTTGTCTGTATAATGAAACACATGCTACATACAGATGCAGCTGAATGTTCAAATCTGAAAATATGCTCATTTATGCGCACTTCCCTTCTTCTCCTGAAGAAGCAGGAGCCACGACTTTGTTAGATGTCTTTCTTGAAGGAGTGTGCCTTCTCCAGAGTCTGAAATAAGACCCTTACACCCCCACAGGCAAGCCTGCAGGGGAGCTGCCTGCAGAGGAGGAGGAGCTTTGTCATTGGACAGCCACTCCCCTTTACTCCCTCCCCAGCACCGGACAACCGTCTTTCTGCTTCTGTTTCTACAAGTGAGAGGCTACTTTGGACACACATAAATGAAATCCTGTAGTTTTTGTCCTTTTGTGGCTGGCACATTTCACTTAGCATCATGCCCTCAAGATCCATCCACATTGTAGCCTGTGACAGGAGTTCCTTTTTTTTTTTTTTTTTTTTAAAGGCTGAATAATATTCCATTATGTGCATATAACAGAAGGTCATGGCAACCCATTCCAATATTCTTCCAGTGGTCACATGTATTCGCTTCGCCTGGACTAAAGTTCCCCCTTACTCCAGTATTCTCGCCTGGAGAATCCCAAGGACAGAGGGAGAATCCCACGGACAGAGGATGCCTCCTCCCAACTGACTCCCCTGGTGGGCTACAGTCTGTGAGGTCACAAAGAGTCAGACATGACTGAGCGACTAAACACACACAGCACATAGGCATGTAACGCGTCTTCTTTATCCTCTCATTTGTCTGTAGACATTAGGGCTGCTTCTACCTTCTGGCTATCGGGAATAATGTTGCAATGAATATAGGTGTGCAAATATCTTTTCGAGAACCTTCTTTCAATTTTCCTGGACATATCTGGAAGTGGGGTTGCTGGATCATATGGTAATCCTGTTTTCAGATTTTCCAAGAATCTTCACACTGTTTTCCACAGTGGCTGCATTTTACCTTTCCACCAACAGTGCACAAGAATTCCAATTTCTCTGTATCTTTGATAATACTTATTATTATAATTTCTATTTTTTGAAAGTGCCCTAACCAAAGGATATGAGATAATATCTCATTGTGATTTTGATTTATAATGATTAGTACCTTGGACTGCAAGGAGACCCAACCAGTCCATTCTAAGGAGATCAGCCCCGGGATTTCTTTGGAAGGAATGATGCTAAAGCTGAAACTCCAGTACTTTGGCCACCTCATGCAAAGAGTTGACTCATTGGAAAAGACTCTGATGCTGGGAGGGATTGGGGGCAGGAGGAGAAGGGGACGACAGAGGATGAGATGGCTGGATGGCATCACTGACTCGATGGACATGAGTCTGAGTGAACTCCGGGAGTTGGTGATGGACAGGGAGGCCTGGCGTGCTGCGATTCATGGGGTTGCAAAGAGCCGGACACAATTGAGTGACTGAACTGAACTGAATGATTAGTAATGTTGACCATCTTTTATATTCTTGCTATTCATTAGTATATCGTCTTCGGAGAAAAGTCAGCTCAAGTCCTTTGCCCATCTTTATATGGAGTTGATTTTTGGTTGTTACTGAGTTGTGAGAATTTTTATATATTCTGGTTACTAACCTGATATCAGGTACCTGGTCCGCAGTTATTTTCTCCCATTCCGTAGGTTACCTTTTCCCTCGTGGATCGTTTCCTACTCTGTGCAGAAATTTTAAAGTCTGATGTAGTCCTGTTTATTTTTGCTTTTGTTGCTTTGGCTTCTTGTGTCATATCCAAGAAATCATTGCCAAATCCAAAGTCATGAAGCTCTGTCCCTTGTTCTCTCACAGAAGTTTTATAGTTTTCGTTCAGCGTGTGAGTCTTTAATTCATTTTGAGTTAATTAAGCCCAAGTTCATTATTTTGCACGTGACTGTCAGATTTTCCCAACACCATTTGTTGAAGAAACTCTGCCTGTTATCAGTGGGCTGTCTTCTCCCTGTGTGTTCCTTTCCACTTCTTATAAGGACACCGGTCATGTTGGATTAAAGGCTCACCCTGCTCCAGTATGACCTCATCTTAACCTAACTAATTATATCTGCAGTGACCCGATTTCAAAATAAGGTCACATTCTGAGGTTCTGGGGGACTGGGACTTCAACATATGTGTTTTGGGAGCACACAGTTCAACCCCTAATAGTTTGTGTCAGGCACTGAGCTAGAATTTCAGCATCTCATTACTCTTTACAGCAACCTTATGAGATTAATGATTATTAAATTCAAGGGACTTCTCTGCCATTCCAGCAGTTAAGACTCCACTCTCCCAAAGAAGGAGCCATAGGTTTGATCCCTGGTTGAGTATCTAAGATTCTGCATGCCACACGGGGTGACCAGAAAAAAAAGTTACCATCTTCATTAGGTGGATAAGAATGCTGAGCTTTAGAGGGACTCAGCAACTTGCTTGGGTTTTCGAACTGGGGAGATGTCCTCCAACCACTTGACTTTGCAAGTAACTTTGAGTTTGACAAATAGAGGGGAACTTTACTTCTGGTGTCTCAGACTGTTAGGAGTCTGCCTTGCAATTCAGGAGACCCAAGTTCAGTCCCTGGGTCGGGAAGATCCCCTGGAGAAGGCCATGGTAACCTATCCCAGTATTCTTGCCTAGAGAATTCCATGGACAGAGGAGCCTGGCAGGCTGCAGTTCACGCGATCACAAAGAGTTGGATAGGACTGAGTGACTAACACTTTCACTTTTACTTAAAAAAAAAAAATTCTTGGCATCTCTTGCATCTTAGTGTTTTAGTGATGGTTTTTGATTCAGAGATTTTTCAGAGGGTCAGTTCACCTTGGTCAGAAAGAAAGTTTCCCATGGGTTGGAATAGGCCTGTCTGGTCAGATTTTTTTCCGATTCCTTGCATATATGAGTACAGTGTTGACCATTCAAGAGGATTTGAGTTTGGGCCCAGCAGAACAGAAAGGTTGGGAATCTAGGACTTAGAGAAAAGCCAGGGAAGATTCAGGGGCATATAAGCTGTGATTTTCCTGTTGTACGGATGATGCATGGTAACATATACACAGAAATATATAAGACCTGAGATGAACACATGGCTATAGTCCTTCATGGAGGAGGGAGAGAGTGGCCAGGGGCTCTGTCTGCTTCCAGCCCTGTCCTTTCCCAGTCCTTTCTATCTCTAGCCTTCTGAAGACTGATCACATTGGGGAAATTGAGGCAATTCAGTGTTTCCCTCCACTTCTGTCTTAAAATTGTTTTTATTAAAAAAAAAAAAAATATATATATATATATATAAGCCAATGAAGCCCGAGACTGCCTATCTGACCCTGTTCAGAAGCATTTAGATCTTAGCAGAAGGCAGACAACAGAACTAAGCTAGATCAGTTCTCACCCCCTTTCTAAAAGTAACACATAAAATTTTTTTAAAATTAAAGTTTATATGGGGGCTTCTCTGGTGGCTCACTGGTGAAGAATCTTCCTGCCAATGCAGGAGACAAGACCCTGGTCCCAGAAGATCCCACGTTCTGCAGAGCAGCTAAGCCCATGCCCCACAACTACTGATCCTGTGCGCTAGAGGCTGGGAGCTACAGCTACTGAAGTCTGCATGCTCTAGAGCCTGTGCTTCTCAACAAGAGAAGCAACTACAATGAGAAGTCTGTGTGCTGCAGCTAGAGAGTAGCCCCCAGCTTGCTGCAACGCGGGGCTCCCCTGGTGGCTCAGCTGGTAAAGAATCCACCTGCAATGCAGGAGACCCCAGTTCAATTCCTGGGTCGGGAAGAGCTGCTGGAGAAGGGATAGGCTATCCACTCCAGTATTCTTGGCTTCCCTGGTGGCTCAGCTGGTAAAGAATCTGCCCGAAATGTGGGAGACCTGAGTTTGATCCCTGGGTTGGGAAGATCCCCTGGAGAAGGGAAAGGCTACCCACTCCAGTACTCTGGCCTGGAGAATTCCATGGGGTTGCAAAGAGTCAGACACGACTGAGCGACTTTCACTTCACTTGCTGCAACTAGAGAAAAGCCTGAGCAGCAAAGAAGATTCAGCATAGCCAAAGGCGGGGGCGGGGGGTGGGGTGGGGGAATTATATGGAAATCAACAAAGCCAAGAAGATTGAATGGGAGGCCTTCTGGCTGGAGCAGGGTCAGTTGCCTGGAGCTCTTTGGTTTGCTCCTCCTTGGGGCAGCCTGTGAGGACCCCCTACAGGATCCCAAGGGCCCTGGGGAGCCCAGTGATAAACCATTGGCTCAGGTCAGTTTTGAAATTCCTTGAGTGAAGAAAGATTTCTAAGACACATTAACAGCATGGGTGGTGAAGGTCCCCAATTCTTGCCATGTTTCTGCTGCTTCACCTGTATGTAAACATCCAGAGAAAGAATTACAGGAATCCACATACCTGGGAGAACAGGCAGTTTTGCAGAGAAATTAGAGAGAAGAAATCAGGAGGGTTTTCAACTTAAACTGTTTGAAAAAAAATTTTTTTTTGCAGTGTTCATGCATTTAGGTGTTATTGAATAAATTGTAGTAAATAAATAAGCATAAAATAAGTAGAAAATAAAGTAAAATAAATGGTAAAGAAGATGCTAGAGAAGACTCTTGAGAGTCCCTTGGATTGCAAGGAGATCAAATCAATCAATCCTAAAGGAAATCAACCCTGAATATTCATTGGAAGGACTGATGCTGAAGCTGAAGCTCCAATACTTTGGCCACCTGATGCAAATAGCTGACTCACTGGAAAAGACCCTGATGCTGGGAAAGATTGAAGGCGGGAGGAGAAGGGGATGACAGAGGATGAGATGGTTGGATGGCATCACCAACTCAATGGACATGAGTCTGAGTAAGCTCTGGGAGATGGTGAAGGACAGGGAAGCCTGGGAGCTGCTGTCCATGGGGTCACAAAAAATTGGACACGGCTGAGCAACTGAACAACAACAAAGAAGGAATTTTTTACAAACCCCTCTGAAAGCCTGTACCATGTCTATAATGAGAGAATTTCAGTTATCAGCTCAGAGCATGTTGGGAGAGTATATTTGTTTGAATCAAACAAGGAGTTATTTCTTAAATATAAACATCCACATAGTGTACCGTTAGTAGCTTTGAGATGGTCCATATAGTTCTTATTTATTTATGTGTATCGACCTTGTGTGATTCTTTCAAGGATGAGCTGATATAAGATTGAAGATACCTGTAACAAAAACTCCCTTTCCCCCTCCTTCCTCTTCCCTTAATTAGTAAGAAGCCACATTTGGCCACAGGGAAACCCTGGGCCAGTGAGGTTTGAGACTATAGTGAAAGGCATTCATCTCTCTTCCTCACTCACCTAGCTGGACAGGTCCAAGAATGGGGACCTGACCCTCAAGCCCAGAGGGAAACTCAGTGGACTATTTTTTAAAAGAAGAGTCTCCAGCCTGCCCTAGCTCTCACCACCTGCTGCCTAATGCAAGGTTTCTGTTTCAAAGAAGGCATGGAGGTGTGCAGGGCAAATACTCTCACTTCCTGTGGGTTCCCAGTCTCTTCGTGTATTTGCAGTTAAAACCCACCATGGTTCAGGTTTGTTGCGATTCCAATAAGATCTTGCCTCTGCTGAGTTAGGACCAAGGTCTGGTCCCTTTCTCTGTGGCATCTTTTTAAACTACAGCCAAACTGGAAAAGGGAACTTATATCTGCAACCTGGCAGAGATGTGGCATGGAGCCTGCCCAGAGGAGCCAGAAAAAGCTCATTCACACTGTCGTTCACTGAGTTTGTGCTATGGACCAGCTGCAGTACAGTTACTAAGGATAAAATGGTGACTGTGACGCGATCCACAAGCTTAACCTAAAGGAGCCCACACTCTAAACACGGCAGTATTTCTGAGGAATCACAGACTACGAATTTAGAGTCAAAAAGAAATCTACAGATAGCATTTGTCCACTTCTTAGAAAGCTGGTCTTATTAGAGAGTAGACAGGTACAGATCTAGATCTGTTAAAAATAAATGCATTAGTATGCATATCTTGAGAAATTATAAATCGGCCTTAAAAAAAATTCTTGTTTCTTCTTCCTAAATTCTAGTGGGAATGCATTTATTTTTCTCTTATCAAATGAATTCGTTGACAGGAGAACATTCATTAATTTGAGTGTGTAGAAAACTGCAAAAAGTCAACAAACCAAAAAAAAAAAAACAAAACCCTCCAGCAGGAATGTTCTCTCATTTCAACAGCACTGGTCCAGCTGAAAGGCCATTCTTGGGAGCACTGGAGAAACGGGATATTATGTAGTCACGTTGTGTTTGTGTTAACATTCCTAATGTGATTGCTGCACTCTGGCCTTGTGGCAGGAGGGCCTTGTTCTTGGAAGTGCTGACGTTTTTATGAGTGAAGTGTCCTGACATCAGCAAGAAACTCTTAAATGACTTCGCTGAAAATAAATTTAAAGTAAATAGAAATAATTAAAATAATATGATGCGAAGGGCCAACTCAATAGTGAAAACCCTGATGCTGGGAAAGATTGCAGGCGGGAGGAGAAGGGGATGACAGAGGATGAAATTGTTGGATGGCATCACCGACTCAATGGACAGGAGTCTGAGCAAACTCCAGGAGATGGTGAAGGACAGGGAAGCCTAGTGTGCTGCAGTCCATAGGGTCGAAAAGAGTCAGACATGACTGAGTAACTGAACAACAAAATAATGTGTGTGTTATATATATATATATAGAGAGAGGTGTGTGTGTGTGTGTGTGTGTGTGTGTGTGTGTATATATATAGAGAGAGAAGTAAATATGCAAACTGGTAACAATTGCTGAATCTGAATGAGGAACACGTGGGTGTTTGTTATACCCTTTTTGGAACTGTAGATTCAAATGTTTTTACATTCAGACTCAAGAGTGAGTAGAATAAAACCTGAGGTCTCTGGCATGGTGATATCTCCCATCAATGGAACTTTCTCCAAGTTCCTGTCACCACATAGACCTTTCACTGTGTGTCACCTCTAGAAAAAACTGGGGGGATTTCATAGATTCTGGTTCCAGCACCTTTTCTTCATTCTGATGTGCTCTGCTGATCCTGTTCATTAAAATAGTTGATGCCTAGGTCACAGTGGGAACTCTGGGGGTATCAGTTGGTTGTGGTTTATTGTGAATCATTACATTAACTAAGCACCATGGATTCTAGGATCACTTTGTAAAAAAATTTTAAAAAGAATGCAACTACGAAAGAAAAGAGTCTATCAATTATAAAATGCCATCCACTCTTAAGATGCATGGTAATATCAAAGATGCAAACATTTGAAAAAATTCCACTTTTTAATTTGCTGTGGCTTCGCGTATCACCCGAATTACAGGGAGAAGCAGGCCACAACGTGAGGATGAAGAGACGAAGACCACTGAACGTGCTGCTAAGGAGAGCTACCGCTCGTGAAGCTTAATGTGACCACCCCTGCTCCTGCTAGCGTACTAAAAGTCAGGCACTTTGCATACACGGTCTCATTTTATCTTCACAACAAACTTGTGGGGAATTTATTATTAGCCCCTCTTTGCAGACAGAGAAACCCCAGGGCTAGAGAGATGGAACGCCCTGTGCCCAGTGTCACACAGGAAGCAGGAGGTGGAGCTGTACTTCACAAGCAAGCAGACAGCTGATGTGAAAATCCACAGTCTCACCACCGTTCTGCACACGCTTTGCTCCAAATGCTAAAAAGAAAAGCACCAAAGAAAAGGGCTGTCATTATATAAAATTAAAAAAAATAAGATGCATAGAATAAAGTCTGGAAATCTGGGTCATCTCAAAGCCTTCCCAGATCCTCCTCCATTAAAAATCCACCCCTTTCCTACCCCCACACTCCTAACTCCGATTCCTTTGCTCAAGTTTTCTCTATAGCACTTGCCACCATCCACACTGGTGTATATTTCTTTGCTCAGTGTCTGTAGCTTCCACTAGAGTATAATCCCCAGATGGGCTCTGGCTTTCTTTTGGTCTTTGCTGGGCTTTTAGCACCTACATTGATGTCTAACACATAGCAGAGAATCCACTGTTATTTGCCATATAATAAAAAGTGAACAGGTTCTAGTCCTGCCTTTGTCATGCAGCAGATGGTCAGTCTGGTTTCAAAGCTCTTGGCCTTACCCCTTCCTCTAAACTGCCTGAGACGCTCTTGTTGGTAGCAGCCCTTCTCCGCCTGAGTCTCTCTCGTAGCTCTTTGCAGTGAAAGACTGTGGATCTTTGCCATGTCGGTCCTTCTCTCTGTTCCTATCGTGTCAAAATTAAAGCTAGTGTTCCTTTGTTGTTCGCGCTAGCAGTTCCCTTCCCTGCTCTCCTTTTTGGACGTGTTGTCCAGATGGATAACTCCCATGGGTTCCTTGGCTAAAGGGTGGACAAAGCAAAGGAGGAGAGGGGAGGCTCCGAGCTGACCACCTGGGAGGACGTCCCCAGGCTGTGTCCTCAATGGGCCCTCGCTGCCAAGCAGGACTCCTCCTAAGTCTTCTACAAGGTCCCTGATCCCTTCCCAGGTTTTCTCCCAAGTTACTTCTCTTTCATTCTCCAAAGATGCCCTGCCTCCTACTTCCCAGAGCAAGTAAGGCTCCCCCAAACCTAGCCACCCTATTGAATCCCCGCTCCCTGCGTACCCTGCCCTGCCCCTCACTGACCTGCCCCGCAGAGCAGGAGCCCCAAGCCCTTCCCGAGCAGGGTCTCTGCTGCTCTTCTGCCCCTCCCCCAAGGCTGTGGGCTGGCAGCTGTCCCCTCTTGTCTGTAGCGCCTGTGTGTGCCTTTCTAGCATGTTCTTTCCATCAGAATTTAAACTTTAGCTTAGGTTTCTCCTATTTATTTGCAAGGGAGAAAAAGGGAAAAAGCCTCAATATCACCTTCCAGTAGCCTGCTGGGCTCCTCTGCCCATGAAATTTTCTAGGCAAGCGTACTGCCGTGGGTTGCCGTGCCCTCCTCGAGGGGATCTTCCCCACCCAGGCATCAAACCTGCGCCTCTTGCTTCTGCATTAGCAGTTGGGTTCTTTACCACTAGCACCACTTGGGAACCCCTACATGCACACGTATGTGAAAGCGAAAGTCCCTCAGTCGTGTCCGACTCTGGGACCCTGTGGACTATACAGTCCATGGGATTCTCCCGGCCAGAATACTGGAGTGGGTAGCCTTTCCCTTCTCCAGGGGATCTTCCCCACCCAGGGATTGAACCCAGGTCTCCAGCATTGCACAGGCGGATTCTTTACCATCTGAGCCTCAAGGGAAGCCCACATATGTACACACACACACACACTCACACACACACATATATATTTTATATATATGTACATGATTTATGTGTGTGTACACACACAGACATATATATACATTATATATATATACACACATTTTATGTGTGTGTACACACACACACACATATATATACATTATATATATACACATTTTATGTGTGTGTACATACACACACACACACATATATATAATTTCCACCAATACATATATATTATCACATTATCACAGGGCCTGAACACTCCATTTTGTAAACGGACTGCTCTCTGGGCTAGTAATAGAGGGAGGCCCTTAAATTTCTTCCTTATGTCATGTTTCTTGACCTTGAGTTTCTGAGACGGGGCTTTGAGGTTTATCGCCTTTGGGGAGGGAAGAGCTGGCCCTTTGCTTCTCTAGCAAGATGGTCGGTTTGGCCGAGAAGACCAACCTCACTGGTTTCCTGAGGCCTCCTCCCAACCCACTCTCACGCTGCCGACACAGGGCGCTCTCTAAAGAGCCAATGTGGTCACCTTGCTTAAAACTCTTCCGTGAATCATCGGTGTCCTCAGGAGAAGTCCTGAGGATCCTGATGTCATTGCTAAGGCGCATCTTGACTGGCTCCTCCCCTGCCTTACGCTCTCAGCGCCGACTGCGTTACTGCATCAGCTGTCCCCTCCCGTGGGGGTGGGGAGAGGATTCCACCTCCTCTGCCTCTTTATTGTCGAGCTTGGCCACACGACTCGATTTGGCCAATGAGATGTGAGCAGCAATGGCCCTTCCAGGCAGAAGTTTAATGGCCAGCGTACGGCTCGCTTTCCCTCCCCCAGGAGACCAGTAATGTTCCCCGTAGAGGTTATTTCTACCATCTACCAGCTCCTGGAGTGAATGCAGAAATAAGCTGGCCACCCGCTAGTTCTCAGTGGATGAGTCACGTTAGGGAGAACTGGACCCTTGTTCTAAGCCCCCGAGATCTGGGGGTCACTGCGAGGTCACTTGTCCTCTGTTCCGGCTGATGTACCTTTGCAGCCTTATTTCTCACCACTGTCTCATTCCAGCGTATACTCTAATCCAGGAGCTTGCAAGCAGTTTTTTAATCCACCCACAGTAAGCAATATATTTTACATCATAACTTGTTACTCACCTCATAGATATACATAGATACTCAGATAAATTAAACAGAAGCTCTACAAAAAGATCCTCTTTGCATGCAATTCACTCTGATACATGCTGTTCTAGTCCATTTAAGTAAAATTGCTGGTCAAGACCCCCTAAGTTGATTCTGTGACTCATTTATGAGTCATGGCTATGTTTGGAAGACATGGCTCCACCTGCTTGGAAACCTTACTTGCCTTTGCAGGCTCTTAAGGGCACAGTTAGGAAGACACCTCTTCCAGGAAAACTTTTACTGCGTGGTCCAATAGTACCCAGTAGCTTCCTATTTTGAACTTGGCTCTCTCTCTTTTTCAAAAATGCAACTATACGTTCTTTAGGGATTCCCTGGTGGCTCAGATAGTAAAGAATCTGCCTGTAATGCAGAACACCCAGGTTCGATCCCTGGGTTGGGATGATCCCCTGGAGAAGGGAATGTCAATCCGTTGCAGTATTCTTGCCTGGGAAAACCCATGGACAGAGGAGCCCTGTGGGTTATAGTCCATGGGGTCGCAAAGAGTCAGACATGGCTGAGGGACTAACACTAATTATGCTTTATTTATTTTGAGATGTACTGGGTCTTTGCAGCTGTGTGCAGACTTTCTCTAGTTGCCACACTTGGGTTTCTCACTGGGGTGGCTTCTCTTGTTTCCAGCGGGGCACAGGCTCTAGGGCTTGACGGCTCAGTGGTTTTGGCCACAGGTCCAGATGCACCGAGGCATATGGAATCTTCCCAGACCAGGACTCGAACCTGACTCACACTCTCAACCACTAGACCAGCAGGACAGCTCTGTACTTGGGTCTTTTTTTTTTTTTTTACCTGTTTCTTTCTTTCTTTTTTAATTTAGTGCAAAACACATAATGCAAAATTTATGATCTTAACCATTCTCAAACGTGCCGTTCAGTGGTAAGCATATTCACATCGTTGTGAAATAGAGCTCCTGAGCTCTTTCTTCTTGCAAATCTGAAATTCTAGATCCACTGAACAAAAGCTCCCCTTTCCTTCCTCCCCCCAGCCCCTGGCAACCACCATTCACTTACTGTTTCTATGAATCTGACTACCTCAGATGCGCATACAAAATATTTTCCTGACTTGCTTATTTCATTCAGCTTAGTGTCCTGAACGTTCATCCACGTTGTAGCATTAACAGAATTCTCTTCTTTTTAAAGGCTGAGTAATATTTCATTGTAAATAATGTTGTTTGGTTATTGGTTCATCGATGAACATTTGGGCTGCTTCTATCTCTTCATTATCTTGAGTAGTGCTGTGATGAAAATGAATACGTGTGCAAGGATCTTTGAGATTCTGCTTTCAATTCTTTTGGATATATATCCAGAAGTGGGATTGCTAAATCATAGGATAATTCTTTAATTTTTTGAGGAACCTCCATACTGTTTTCCATAGCAGTTATACCATTTTATATTCCCACCAACAGTGCACAGGGTTCTGATTTTTCTACATCCTTGCCAGCACTTGTTATTTCTAGATTTTTTTTTTTTTTTGATAGTAGCATCCTATTCAGTGTGAAGGGTTTAACTCATGTGTATTCTTCAAGTGCCCTATAAAGTTCCTGAGGACAGGAATAATATGATGTTTGCCATACAGTGTGTGCACAGTAAATACATGTAGCGTGAAGGAAGGTGTTTGGGGTGATGCTAAAATATGTCTGCATGCTAAAAGCTGTCTGCAAATTCTTTGTCACTATTCCCTTCAAATCATGGGGCCTGATTTCCCTCATTTTCAGGGTGGGTCAGACTTACTACTCTGTCCTGGCAGATGGATGTGGTGGAAGTTTTGCAATGTGATTTCTGAGGCTGGGCCATAAAGCGGCTCCGGCTTCTGTGTGGCTCTCTCTCTTGGATCACTCATTCTGGGAGAAGCCAGTGGCCATGTGAGGACACGCAACAGGCTGATGAAGCAGCCACCTGTAAAGGAGCTGAGCCCCCTGTGAACAGCCCAGGTGAGGCCTCTGAGATGTGGGTCCTTAATCCTCCAGCTCCATTCAGGCCTTCAGATGACTGAAAAGTGAGAGTGTTAGTCGCTCAGTTGTGACCCCATGGATGGTAGCCTGCCAGGCTCCTCTGTCCATGGAATTCTCCAGGCAGGAATACTGGAGTGGGCAGCCTTCTCTGGGGATCTTCCTGACCCAGGGATCAAACCCGCATCTCTTGCACTGCAAGCAGCTTCTTTTACCGTGTATGCCACCAGCCCCACAAACCATCTTGAGCCAGAACTGCTCAGCTCTCCAGTTTCTGATCCAGAGTGAGGCTGAGAGAAAACAAGTATCTAGTGTTGTTTCAAGCTGCTCAGTTTTGGGGTGATTTGTTACACAGCGATGGGTAACTAATACACTCTCAGATAGTCAACTTGATGCTTGTAGAAATGAAGTAAGCTGCTCTGGGTTACACGGTTAGTAAACGGAAGAACTGAGTCTGAAACACACAGCTCTAAACTCCTAGACTGCATGACCTTAGACAATGAAACACAGGGCTCGGGGGCACTGTGTTCCGGCCCCTCACTGTAAGGGTCCCTTTCGATTGGTGCCATGCCGCAGTCCCACAGCGTCGACAGTCTGGGATTCACATCTTGGGCTGGGTCTTGGGCCCCCTCCTCATTATTATCCTCCAAAGAGTACTTTGGAAAAAAGAGCAATTGGTCATTTTATCTAATTAAAAAAAAAAAAAACTTCCTTGTTTTTGGCCTGATTTCCTTGACCCTTATTTTGCTTTCTTGCTTCTCTGGAGTTTTCTTTACCCTAGTCAATCATCTGATAACAAAGCTCTCTTGCTTCTGGCTAGAACATGCCAATGGTTCTGTTAGAACAATTACACTTCATTTCAGGGTGAGCTAATTTCATGACAACTTTCTGCAGCTGAGAAGTATCACTCCTGTGGAATCAGAGCACTCGGGCTACTCAGCTGAGGCCTGGAAGCCTCCCCAATGAGCACTTTCTCCAGGCCCTGTGTTAGCTCTCCTTGCCCTCTCTGTCTCACTGAGGTTGGGTCACAGCATTTACACCCCTTCTCTCGCCCTTCAAATTGCTTTCCTCCTTGCTCCTGGGCTTCTCTGCCAGGTTCCTATTTTAGGTTACATTGTGTTCCTGGGAAGTCAGCCTCTTCTCCTCCAAAGATGGATTTACTTATTCATCCAATGGGTATAAGGGTACCTATCCAGCAAGGCTGTTCTGAAGGCTAAATGATAGGGCATAGTAACACCCCCAGTATGGTGTCAGTATTCATAAATGAGAGCACTTTAAAAAAAAAGTCTTTATTGAATTTGTTACAATATTGCTTTTTTTTTTTTTTAATGTTTTGGTTTTTTGGCTGCAAGACATGTGGAATCTTAACTCCTCCATCAGGAGTCAAAGCTGCACCCCTGCCATTGGAAGGTGAAGTCTTAACCACTGGACTACCAAGCAAGTCCCTAAGTGAGAACCTTAATCAGGACAGGCTTATTTCCCCATTCACTAGGAAGCCTGTTGACAATGGGATAGTTCCCTTAGCCCCTTAGAGAGATCCTGCTCTATTTGTCATTTGGTCTCTGAAACTGCTTCTTCTTTCTTCCTTTTTTCCTTTGGCATGGTAGCAGCTGTTGCATTTTCCATCTGCCATTTGGGATTCACCTTCCTCTTCGGCTCCTTTCCCCAGCCACTCAGCACCAATCTACCCCCTCCCACCTTTTGGCTTTGTCTGTCCTCTTGTCTAGGTTTTCACTGCCCTCCCCAAGGGCCACAGACCCTTCTGCCATCTGTCCTCACCTGGCCCAGCTGTTTTCAGGTCACCTAATCCTTTTACATTATTCCCTTCCCAGGTAGCCAACAAATGGCCATATTTTCCAAGGAACACTCACAGATGCCTCCTCCGTCTCTTAAAAATACTTGACATTGATGATTTAAAACGACTCTGGCTCCTTCAGATGCCTCCTCCAAACCCTTCACCCCTAGTTCCTGCGGAGGCAAAGGGTCTCTCACCAGGTCACCAAGGAGAACTCTCTCCTGAAGGCACACTGACTGCAGTCCTGTGTAATGACAGAATTCTCCAAGTTCTAATCTATCCAGGCTTTGCATTATAGTGGCCATAGGTGTCTGAAGTCCTCAGGGGCAGTCTGAAGGACCCATCTGACCCCTTCTGAAGTTAATCAGTTGTTGTTAATTACCTGGGAACACAGTATTTTCTATCCAATTGATAGGAGGAGCTCATTGGAGGTTAGATGACCTGCTAACGTTTCAGACTGACTTCAGGAATATATGGGGCTTCCCTGGTAGCTTAGTCAGTAAAGAATCCACCTGCCGCGCAAGAGACTGCCTGCGATGCAGAAGACCTGGGTTTGATCCCTGGGTTGGGAAGATCCTCCTCAGGAGGGCATGGCAACTCACTCCAGTATTCTTACCTGGAGAATCCCACGGACAGAGGAGCCTGGTGGGCCACAGTACATAGGGTCACAAGAGTCAGACATAACTTTTTCCTTTTTCAATACATTCTCCACAGGGTTAGAAGTTAAGGATGACATCACAGAGCACAAAATATATATCTACTCCCCTGACTCCCCTTCCTTAAATGCTAGTCCAGAGACTTTCAGGCAAACCAGGAAGTTCCATAAGGAGCTGTGGAAATAAAAGAAACTGATGCCCTCTTTTGTCAGGAGTTTGCTCCCAGTGCAGCAGTAACCCAACAGTCACAGGCTGCCCCAGGGTTTTGAGGGGATCAGAGTGGATTAGAGGGGATGGGATGCGAGGCAGGGACACAAGATTTTCATTGTCACAGAAAGGCAGGCTACAGGCAGGCCTCCTTTATCTCCTGCCTCTGCACTTAATGCGTTGTGTGATATTAGGCAAGTTATTCAATTGGACTTAAGCGTTCGAGTCTGCCTCTGAAAGGGTCATGTTGATGCTTCCTTCACTGGGCTGTTTGCGTGGAATGGTGTCACACACAGCAGCACCTGGGACCCCGTGGGTGACTGTGTGGGATGAGGGACCTCGGTGGGAGTGAGGGTAGGTAAGTGCTGAGGGGCAGGCAGAGTTCTCCCCTTGAGTTGCCTGGGCTTTTCTGGTCGTGGATGAACTGTGTCTGATCACTCTCGAACTGGGATTAACAGTGAATTTCAGGCAAGGTTATACGATTCTGCAGGGCAAAGCTGAACAAAGCCCACTTTACTGCCTACTTTATAGCCTGTGACTTTTAATGGCTCCGGCAGTTGACAGTGCTTCTCCCTGAAGCCAAAGTGAACTTGTTATCCTGCAGTTTATTTTGCATTTAAATAGCACTTTGGTTTCCAAGGTGCTTAACAATCATTAATTCATTCCTTCTCCCGCTAGGTTCTACCCTTTTCTTTCTTTCTTTACTTATTTTTGCAGAGTGGGGAGCTGGCTAAAACCCGGAGATTTGCCCAAGGTCACACAGACCTGGGGAGGGGGGAACTGCCATCCTGTTCTTTTTCACATCCTGGTACTGTGTTATGTTTGCAGTAGCCTGTAACTTCTCACTGCTCGGGGGGCATCAGGCAAGATCAAAAGATGTTTGGGAGGGTTTCCCTGGTGGCTCAGTGGTGAAGACCCCGCCTGCCAGTGCAGGAGATGTGAGTTCGATCCCTGATTTGAGAAGATTCCACATGCCGTGGAGCAATGAAGCCCACGTGCCAGTTATTTAGCTTGTGCTATAGAGTTGGGGAACTGCGACTACTGAGACCACGCCCTAGAGCCCGTGCTCCTCGAGAAGCCACTGGACTAAATCAACACACTGCAGCCAGAGTGTAGCCCCTGCTTAAGGCAGCTAGAGAAGAGCCTGTGCAGCAACAAAGACCCAGCACAGCCAACAACAAACAGATAAATAAATGACGTTTGGGAAGGGATTCCCAAAGTAAGTGTCTACTACAACGGCTCTTCCTCATTTGGGGAAATTATGGGAGAAATTTTCATATACTGACCCTGAAACCTTAGGATTTTGAACGTCCATTTTGATCCTAAGGAAAGTTATCCCAAGGAGTTAAGGTCCTTCGTTTGAGATCACCTGGAGTCGGTTTGGCCATGGCTCAGACGTTGACCCAGTTATTTGGGCAAAATAACTAGATCAGATTTCCGCTTTCATAGAATGGATTCATTTTATAAGAAAATCACTATGTCTCTCTGAAGTCAGAAATGATCCACCCATTACTCCCCAAATGCTGGTCCATTCTAGCACCCACCCCTCCTCCTCCCTTCCTCCAGGTCTGCAGCCCTGCCAGCTCCCATTTCTCGGAAACTTGCACAAGTCTGCACATGGACTTCCTACCCTTTTCTCTGCCCCCTCTCACCTACCCGGTGTCAAGGTATTGGTTTTTTCTACTTAAAAAAAACTTTAATGTTCATAACGAAATCAAATCATTTGCTGGTAACGGTTCAGAGGCTAACCTGTAGATTTATCCACATACCATTAATAGAGACCTTTAAATCTTGCTCTGTAATTTCTGCTATTGAGTTCTGTTGAGTAGTGAAGTTTTTCCTTTGTCACCATTTGCTCTTCTTACTCATGTTTCCTTTTTCTTTCACCCTAAAAAGCTTAGTTTAGAGACTTGCTACTTTCCTTCGAATAGTGAGTCTTTAGTGAGTACCATATCTTAGTTTCTATTACCGTCTGTTGCTGATGGGGTGTGTGTGCATGCGTGCCAAGTCATTTCATTCGTGTCTGACTCGGTGCGACTCCATGGACTGTAGCCTGCCAGGCTCCTCTGTCCATGGGATTCTCCAGGCAAGAATGCTGGAGTGAGTTACCGTGCCCTCCTCCAGGGGCTCTTCCTGACCCAGGGATCAAACCCGCATCTCCTTCATCTACTTGCATTGGCAGGTGAATTCTTTACCATTAGCGCCACCTGGGAGGGGGACAGAAAGAATTTAAGTCAGTCCTTGTCCTCCAGGCAAACCTAAGTCTATAGACCTAAAACACCTGAATGAAGGGCTCTGGCCCCTCCTTGCCTTAACCTTTCCCCGGACACTGCCGTATTCCCATGGTGCCTTGCAGTATCTATTTTTCCACTGATGTTTCCATTTTCTGGAGATTATCCAGCTTTGGTTAGGGGAGTTGATCAATATCTTTCACCAAGAATGTCTGGGTCTTTTGGATTGTTTTGGTCTTATTTATTTTTCCCTCTGAAGAGTGGTTTCCTTTAAGCTACTCAAGAGCAAACTCCAAGGACAAAGGTGAATATTCAGAGAATGACATGTGACTGGTTGGTAGTAAGATGGGTAGGAGAGATAAATGCAATTCTTGCTTTTTCCAAGAGCACAGGGACACAGTCATGTCGTGCCTGGGGGATAAAATGCGAGGTTACTACCTCTAGACTACCCAGTATTGCTGTGAGATTTTAAAAGAATTTGGCCTTACAAACTTGAAAATTCCCTGAGCTCTGTTTAAAAATAACTTCCAAGCAAACAAAGTGAACATCAAGAAAGCAATGGGGGGAAACAGTCAAATGAACGACCTATTATAATGATAAACATTTATCAAGAAGTTACTATGAATCCAGCACTGGAAACACAGAGATGAATAAAACAGAACTTCTGCCCTCAAGTTCTCAAGTAAGTGGATTAGAGAACCTGATGAAAATGATGATAGAAATATGAATAAAGCACAGAGTAACTTGATCCAGAGACGGTGGACTATGTAATTAAAGTTCCTGGGGGGATAATAATTCTGAACTAAGTCTCAAAGAATAAATAGGAGGTCACCACTTGGGCAAAGCAGGACATTATTGGTATGGAGTTTCCTGTGGTCATTAGTGGACTCTAAGACTGGACTGCCCCTTGGGAGATGGCAGGAGAGCTGCACTAAGAATTTTGGACATGATTCCTTTCGGTGAAGGAGAATTAAGGAAGGGTTTTAAGGGATTTGATCAAAACTACCTTGCTTTAGTTTAGAAAGCAGCTCTATATCAAAAAAGAAATAGAACTTATTCACAGTTTTTTTCTGGTAACTCCTCATTCTGCTTTGTGTGATGATGGTCCCATTGTTATTAGTGTATTTGAGTTTTCCCTTGTACACACACACATGTGGTTGTTGCTGTTTAGTCTCTGTGTCATGTCTGACTCTTTTGTGATCCCATGGGCTGTATAGCCTGCCAGGCTCCTCTCTCCCATGGGATTTCTCAGGCCAGAATACTGGAAGGGTTTGTCACTTCCTTTTCCAGGGGATCTTCCCGAACCGGGGATCAAACCAGGGTATCCTACACTGGCAGGCGGATTCTTTATCGCAGAGCCATCAGGGAAGTAAACACCCATAATACCTTTATTATTGATTGAAGGCAGGAGGAGAAGGAGATGACAGAGGATGAGAAGGTTGGATGGTATCACCGATTCAATGGACATGAGTTTGAGTAAGCTCCAGGAGAGAGTGAAGAACCGGGAAGCCTGGTTTGCTTCAGTTCATGGGATTGCAAAGAGTTGGACACGATTCAGTGCCTGAACAACAAGAACAACCTTTATTATTCACGGACTGATAATAAAGACTTTGGGAATTGCCCCAAGGTTGCTGAGACATTTGGCTAATTCCTAGAATCAAGTAAAAGTGAAATAAATTATAGAATTTAGTAGGAGTTTAAGCTATACATTAGGTAATAAAGGGAGAAAGGAAATAATATTTATTTATAATACTACTAACAAGTGCGTTCCATCGTAACTCTGAGTATGTTATATAACCAAGAGGGGGGCTTATTCACTATTTTGGATCTCTGAAAATAAAATTTTCACCACTGCACCCTCTTCAGGGTCTTCCCAATAGCATTCACAGAAGGAGGGTGCTGCTGAGAAAATAGTGCGTTTTTTTTTTTTAATTTCACTTGGTTTATTACAGACCTCATAATCGGAAGAATTAAACATTACTTTGAGCATGTGACAAAGGCAAAAAATCAGAGGAATAAAGTCACCTCGCCATCAACTGAGGAATACATAAAGACTAAAGTTATGAAGCAAATTCTTAACCTGGGGTTACTTAATGCTGGGTTAAATAACACCCCTCCAAAATCCGTGTCTACTCAAACCTCAGAATGTGACAGTATTTGGAAATAGGATCTTTCCAGATGTAATTTGTTCAGTTAAAATGAGGTTGTACTCTATATTAATAGTAATAATGACTGGAAAATAATGTGTTGACCAGGATATGGAGAAATTAAAACCCTCGTGTATTGCTGGTAGGAAAGTAAAATGGTGCAGCTGCTGTGAAAAAATGGTACAGTGGCTCCTCAGAAAGTTAAACATAGAATTACCATTTGTTCCAGCAATTTCACTCTTATACCCTAAAGAATGGAAAAAAAGAAACAGAAACGTGTACTCCAGTGTTCATAATAGAATTATTCCCAACAGCCAAAAGGTAGAACAACCCCAGTGTACATCAACAGATGGGGGCACAACATGTCCTTATCCAAGGAACGCGAAACCGTGGAACACTATTCTACAATAAAAAGGAATGTGTTTCTGATACACGTGGCAATATGGGTGAATCTTGAAAGTATTATGCTAAGTGACATAGGTTAGACACAAAGGGGATGGGTATTGCATGATTCCTGTTGCATGAGGGACCTAGAATAGGCAAAGTCGTTGAGACTCAAAGCAGAATAGAGCTTGCCAGGGGCTAGGAGCAGAGGAACATGAATTATTGCTTCATGAATACAAAGTTTCTGTTTGGGGTAATGAAAGAGTAGTGATGGTCAATGTAAGTAATGTTGTTGAATTGTACACTTAAAAATGACTAAAATGGCAAGTTTTGTTATACATATATTTTACCACAATTAAAAAAAAATAAAGTTACATTGCATGAGGGTGGGCCTTAGGTCCAATCAGCGGTGTCAGAGAGACACATGGAGAGAATGCCAAGTGAAGGCAGAGACCGAGCTGGGAAGGCATGTCTACCTGCCAAGGGACACAACATCCCAGCCGTGCCCAGAAGCCAGGGGAGAGGCATGGGGCCAATACTCCTCAGGCTTCCACAAGGGAGCAACTATGCTGACGTCTTTTTTTTTTTTTTTTTAAGTTTTATATTAACAATATTGGGAGAGTTTCAGGTGGACAGCAAAGGTACTCAGCCATGCATCTACATGTATCCATTCTTCGCCAGATTCCACATCCCATCCAGGCTGCCACACAACTTTGAGCAGAGTTCTCTGTGCTGTACGGCAGGTCCTTGTTGTTCGTCCATTTTAAGTATAGCAGTGAGTCCCTGTCCATCCCAAACTCCCTACATCCCTTCCCCTCATCCTTCCCCTCATCCTTCCCCTCTGTGTGTCAACATCTTGATTTCAGATTTCTTGCTTCCAGCACTGTGAGAGAATAAACCTTTGTCTTTAAAGCTGCCTAGTTGGTAATAATTTGTTATTGAAGCCACCGGAAACGAGTATAATGACCTAGGTTTACATTCTAGCTCTGCCACATCTTATTTATGTGAACTTGGGTAACTAATAGCTTATCCGAGCCCGTTTCCTAATTGTAAGATGGAGATTACGATGTACCTTATTGAGTCCTTAAGAAGATCAAAATGAGGTGCAAACATAAACTCTTAACATAGTGCCTGGTGTGTAATAATCACTCAATAAATGTGAGTTATTAATGCCAGTTACGATAGTAATTAGCAACACAGAAAAATGAGAATTAACTCCCAGGAGAGGCTGGCTTGGCAAGCCCCAGTGCCAACAGGATTGTTGGAAAATCAGAAGGATTTACTTCAAAAGAAACTTGATGTTGCCATCCCCATTAGAGAATAACATGGGGTGTTATCTGGGCTGGCGTCATTGAAATGGATCTGGAATTTGAATGATTTGTGTCTCAGGCTCTGAGAGGCTTAGAGAAATTGACAAGTGTGTCGTCTTCCTTCTAACAGCCCCTCTCCTCCTCGGTACACCTCACTTTACATACACGCACATTGTCGCATTCAGAAGAGAGCTGTGTTCTAAAATTACACGTGTGCTCTCTCTGCTGAGCGGCACCTGATGCCTCAATGGCACAGGTGTGAGCTGGCCATCCAGGTGCGCCACACAAATTGGACCCTGCTGCCAAGTGCAGCAAAGCCAGGAATGCTTGCTGTCAAACTAAAAAGGGAGGGATGTTTGATTTCCTTTGGTGATAAATGAGAAAAAAAAATCAATTTTTCAAAGAGTAGTCTAACACCCTTGATGTGTGTACTATAAAACAGCTAAATGCATGGGCCAATGGGAGGCTTTGGGAAGAGATGGGCGGGCAGGATGAGAATAGCTGTTGTCTATGGCCTCCTGGTAGATTGTCTGTGACCTCCACCAGCACGTGCTCTCTGCCAGCACCTTCACTGTTAACCTTCATCAGCGTTAACACGCTCACCTCTTACAGGCGTTGTGTTGGGCTAGTTCAGTGCACACGCTTCCTGTCGCTTGCAACAACTGATAGAGTTGAATCCACAGGTCTGGCCAGGTCAAGTTTATATTCTTAGCTCTTGTTGTTTATATTCTTGTTGTTGTTTAGTCGTTAAGTTGTGTCCAACTCTTTTGCGACTGCGTGGACTGTGGCCTGCCAGGCTCCTCTGTCCATAGGATTTCCCAGGCACAAACATTGGAGTGGGTTGCCATTTCCTTCTGCAGGGAATTTTCCTGACCCAGGACTGAACCCATGTCGCATGTATCTTCTGAACTGGTGGGTAGATTCTTGACCACTGAGCCACCTGGGAAGACCATTCAACCCACTACAAAGTGTAAAAACCATTCCTAGCTCTTGACTGTTCAAAAGTAGTTGGCAGAATTTGCTGACCCCTGATCTAGCTCATTGTCTTTTTTTAAAAAAATTATTTATTTTTATGTTTTTAGCCACACTTCAGGGCATATGAGATCTTAATTCCGTGCCCTCTGCATTGGAATCAACCACTGGATTGCCCGGCAAGTCCCTAGCTCACTGTTTTGAACATAGAAAATGCTCTTAATCCTTGATGAAGGCGTGAAGATACCTCAAACAGCGTCAGTGACATAGTGGAGCCTTAATAAAGACATCTAAAACCTTAGACTCCATCCGTACAAAATTACCTGAGCATTATATATAACTCCATAACCCTTTGCAACATTATCTGACCTGTTCCTGATGTCCATTCTATGTGATGGGTATTCCTATTCCCACTTGTAAGTTGAAATTTAACAAGTTTACATGATTTCCGTAAGATCGGTGGATGAGAGAAGATTTGAGCTGCAAGGACCGTAGTGTGTTTGGGGAGGATGAAGCTGTCATCAAGCAAGTTCGGCGAGTCTTGATGGTGGGGAGGGGAAAGAGAGGGATCGGGACTGGAGACTTCACCTTATAACTCATCAAGTTAAGAAAAACTCTGTGTGGTTATTGGACATGCAACAGATCACAAGACAGGGAAGGCGCTGGCTGAGCTGGGGGAGGCTGCTGAAGGCTCAGGTGCATTGTGGGAGAAAGTCAGGGCTTGGAGCAGGGTGACTGGACAGATTGATTCTGTCTGGGAGTGAGAGAGGGAGGTTCAGTCACCCTCACCACCTGGGTAATGGCTTGAGGGGTTTGAATTTGAGTTATATGGTACAGAGAAGATTTTAATGACTGAAGGGGATTAGAATATGTCACCCCTTTCAAATACGTCACTGAGAGCTGGAGGCAATTGAGAAACAACAGACACCGGAAAAGCTCTTTGCCCTCCCCCATCTTCCTAAAAGCAAGACATAAATTTCCTGTGAGAAAGGTGCCCTCCTTGTACCAGAAGGAGGAGAGCAACCGAGCACTGGAGAAGGAGTGTCAAGGCTGAGGTGAAACTACATAAACAGACCTTACTAAAATAACCCTTATCTCCCATTAGTTCCCCCCATATTTTTCCTAGTCACCTTCCCACAATTTATCACCACTAGAAGTTGAAACCCCCTTTCCTATTTTTAGTCTGTTCTCCACAATTTATCATCCTTCGTTAAAATGGGGTTTGTCACTTCTTTTCCGTGAAGCTCCTGTGTGCATAAAAATATCAACATCAGTAAAAATGGCATGCCTTTTCTTCTGTTAATCTGTCAGTTGTCAATTTAATTCACAGGCCCCAGACACTGAACTTAAGAAGGTAGAGGAAAAGTTCTCCCCCCCTTTACATGACTTTTTCTTAATTTAAAAGGTCCAGATTAATTGCCTTAAACCCGTTTATCATCATCAGTCTATGGAGAACTCCATGTGTGAAATTCTTCTTAAAGAAGGACTGGATATTTGATGAACTCTTGTGACTGAAATGGAGCCTACCAACTGCATAGTGTTGGCTGGCAAGTAGAGACTGTAATTTTCAAAGGCTTTATCAATGGGAGTCAAGCGGACAGTAACCTAGGCTGGCTCTTGTACATTTTAGTATCCTCTTCATTGTTTTTGAACATTCCAGTACTGACCAAGATCTTGCTCTTCCAAAGCTTGGGCTGATAACAGCAACCAAGGGTACCGGGCCAGAAATTTGAGACTCTGCTGGGGGCCGGGGGTGGTTTCCTCAATCAATTCTGGAGGCTTAACTTGCTGGGCCTTCAACCCTGTTGTGAAAGGACTGTCTCTTGCTCATGGGAGCATCCCCAGGCCTTTGTCTGGTGCTTAGTAGACAGCAGGCTTGTGTTGCTTGTATTCGTATTGTTGCAACCGGGCAAGTGTGAATCTGAATCGCTTCTGCCCAGCAGTCCGCTCGCACCTGTTGGTCTTTTCTCCTGTGGAAGTAAAAGACCCTCTGCTCCTATGTTTCTCTCCGAGGTCCTCGGGGCAGATCCCACTCAGGCCCCCTTACAATTATTTCCTGCCCTTTCATTTGACTCAGTGGGTAAAGAATCCGCCTGCAATGCAGGAGACATAGGAGACACGGGTTCAGTACCTGGGTCAGGAAGATCCCCCAGAGAAGGAAATGGCAAAACACTCCTGGTTCTTGCCTGAAAAATTCCATGGACTAAAGAGCCTGGTGGGCTACAGTCCAAAGGGTCGTGAAGAGCCGGACAAGACTAAGCACACACACACACATCTCTAAGTGAAACTTCCTCTCTCTGGGTGGGCCTGAGTTCAGCCTAGCAATCTGATTAAAATAAGTCACACTGAAAAGCTGCTGGGGGCATGTTTGCATTTTAAAAGGGAGTTTGATGGTCTCAAATACTCTTCGTGGTAGGCTGTGGGTAAGGGGGGTTGTGAGTTTGAGGGACTTCCTGGAGCATTTGTTCCAGTCCAGGCTCCTGGAATTATAGAGAAATCTTCCAGCTGTACTCAAAGCACTGGCAGTGGCAGCAGCTCCTGAGAGTTTATTAACATTACAGAATCTCCATCCCACCTCAGGCTACAGGAGCAGAACCAGCTAAATCAGAACCTGAATTTCCATTCCAGTTTGAGAGGCAGTCTGCATCCTCCCCAAGGGGCTGGACTCCCACAGGTGAAAACAATAAATGTCTTGACTTCTCCTTGTGAGATCTCTGTGACACTTACCATTGAGTGAGATACTTTTCATATCAATAGTTTCCCATTTTTATTATGCACTAGGCTCCTCTGAGGGCACCAATTAAAAATGCAGAGGTAGGCTTCCTTGGAGGCTCAGTGGTAAAGAATCTGCCCACCAAGCCAGAGACTCGAGTTTGGTCCCTGGGTTGGGAAGGTCCCCTGGAGAAGGAAATGGCAATGCACTCCAGTATTCTTGCCTGGGAAATCCCATGGACAGAGGAGCCTGGTGGGCTACAGTCCCTGGGATCGCAAAGAATCAGACATGACTTAGCAACTGAACAACGACAACAACAACAAAACTGAGAATCAGATTCAGTGGATCTGAGGGTGGTTCAGGAATCTGCTATATATCCCTGGTGGCTCAGAGGTTAGAGTGTCTGCCTGTAATGCGGGAAACTTCAGTTTGATCCCTGGGTCGGGAAGATCCCCTGGAGAAGGAAATGGCAACCCACTCCAGTATTCTTGCCTGGAGAATCTCATGGATGGAGGAGCTCGGTGGGCTACAGTCCACGGGTTGTAAAGAGTCAGACACGACTGAACGACTTCACTTTCACTTTCAGGAATCTGCATTTTTTACAAGTTGCTCACGTGGTTTCAAAAGAGAGGGTCCTAGCTTCACATTTTGAGAACTCTAGTCCTTATTGTGTTCTAGCCTTGACCCATGTTTTATGGGAAGGGCTGCAGAACATTCAGGATCAGAGCCTGCTTGTTCCACAACAAACTGGAAATGCTAGGGGACTTTCTTGGTGGTCCAGTGTTTAAGACTCAGCGCTCCCAATGCGGGGCCTGGGTTCGATCCCTGGTCAGAGAGCTGGATCCCACATGCCACAACCAAGAGCTGACATGCTGCAACTAAGACCTGAAACCACCAAATAAATAAATTTCTTTAAAAAAAAAAAAAGAGAGAGAGGAAATGCTAGGCTCAAGGTAGAAATTCACATGAAAATCTCAAATTTGAAAGCATAAAGTCCCTGTTACTTATAGGCTAAATCTTCTGCCTATTTGTCTGTTGAGGGCTGGTTTAAGGCAAGTAATTGGAAGTTATGTTTACCACCCGGGCACTTGTTTCACTCTTTGCAAGAGAAATAGGATTTTTTACTTCCTTCACCACCCTAGCTCCCTCCCTCCATTGCTTTCCTTCCTGCCCTTGGGACCTACCTGTGGGCGTCTCACAGTTTCCGGAGCCTGGGGAACAGCCACCGATTGCAGCAGCTGAAAGATTTGCCCATGGTTGATACAGAAAGTGGTGGGATTGCATCACTTCCTTGGTCTCTCCAGGGTTATTACAGAAAGTGAAGTCGTTGGCTGCAGGGAATTAACTGAATATGATAAGCTCAGAGCAGTTAAGAAAATACCTGTCCTGAGACTTTGTGGAAAAGAACACTATGCGTTGCTTTTCCAGCTGGCTGTTCTTTCTCTAGAATTTTCGGTCTGTGGGCTGCTGAGACAGCACGCGGAAATGTGGACACGCGCTAGACTACACCTGCATCCATAGGCACGCAGGGTACAGAGAAGGCAAAAGATTCCTACAACCTGTCAGCTCAGTGAATTTCACCAAAGAATCAACGTGTCAGGATTGTTCCCACCGCAGTTCTGATGGTGATAGTGTTAGTTGCTTAGTCGTGTCCAACTCTTTGCGACCCTATGTACTACATGTAGCCCTCCAGGCTCCTCTGTCCATGGGATTCTCCAGGCAAGAACACTGGGATGGGTTGCCATTCCCTTCTCCAGCGGATCTTCCTGACCAGGGATTGAACCTGGGTCTCCTACATTGCAGACTATATTCCAGAAGGTGTGTTTTATTAGGAACAGGGTGATGGCGACCTTGGGATGCGTTGATTTTTTTATCTGATGAGAGGATCTGGGAGGACAAAGATCTGGGGAAGGACCTGTGCATTTGTAGCTCAGACTAATTAAGCAAATTCCCAGCCTTCTGTCAGGGCCCTGCGCTGGGCTCAAAGGCACTCATTCTGTGTTTCCTGACGTCCCCCTAGGATGTCTTTTTCCCAATGAGACAGTAACAGGCAGTTACTCTCTTGTGAAAATGGCTAAAACGTTCCCATTTTGAGATGGTCTCATACAGCAGAGGTTCTGTCTCCCAATCTCATTTGTTTGGACTCCTCTGCCTGGATTTTCCCCGTGAGCCCCAAATGGTTGCCTGGCCTTCCCCTCGATGGATTCATTGTTCAATTTAAGCCCATTGTGGCAGAAAATCTGATGTCATTTGCAGCTGCTACACCGAGATTCAGAGAAGCAGTCATTAACCCTTGGAGAGATCCATATGAAGGCACCGGGGCCTTTCCCATCCTCTGTGCCACTAACAGTGGTGTGAGTCAGGTTTCTGTATCGTATTCGACGTTTGTTGGGCAAAGGAGTTTTTTGGTCTCTCGTACATTCAATAAATGCACAGTTGCTATTGTTGTTGACTCGTTAAGCCATGTCCAGCTCTTTTGGAACCCCACAGACTGTAGCCTGTCAGACTCCTCTGTCCATAGGATTCTCTAGGCAAGAATACTGGAGTGGGTTGCCATTTCTTCCTCCAGGAGACCTTCCCGATCTAGAGATCGAACTCAAGTCTCTTGTGTCTCCTGCATTGGCAGGTAGAATCTTTACCACTGAGCCACTTGGGAAGCCCCTCAAAAATACAAATTGATTAGATCCTTTCCAGGCGAAGGGCATTAGGGTATACCACCTCAAATATGCCACTTTGGCATAAGGATTATTTTGAGCTGCCTGCAACTGAGAATCAGGAGAGGCAGGAAGAGTTCTTTTCCCTCCCCCTTTCTGCCTAAAAGCAGCATAAATTTTCCTTTGTGAAGGTGTCCCCCTCTCTCACACCAGGAAGAGGAGAGCGACTTATCACTGGAGATGGAGAGTTGGCGCTGAGATGAAGTCTGCATACACAGACCTTACTAAAATAATCCTTATTTCCGACTGGTTCCCCGTTATACTTCCTAGTCACCTTCCCACAGTTTATCATCCCTTGAAGCCCAAACCCCTTTTCCTTCGTTAAAATGGTGTGTAAGCCCCCACGCCTCCTCACTGCTTTGAGTTTCACTTCTATTTTCTGAACTTCCGTGCACATAAAATATTAATAAAATTTGTATTCCTTCCCTCCTGTGAACCTGTCTTTTGTAAGTTGATTTGCAGGCCTCCAGGTTATGAACTTAAGACGGTAGAGAAAAAGTTTTTCCTTCCTGACACAGGCAGGTGCATAAGCCTGCTTATCTCCTTTCTCTCTTTACTCGATAGGTGCCTTAAGGATCCCCCAGCCTTTAGGAAAACTTTTTTTTTCTTGATTCATGAGTACTGGAGAAGGAGTGCTCTTTCCAGGAGGGTGTTGGGAACTTGCAATGTTGCTGCTCAAGCCTCTGAGAGCTTTTTTGAGTGGAAGACTTGTTCTCAGATGCATTGTCGTGACAGCCCTCGGAGAGTGGGAGAGGAAGGATTTTGGGGTGAATATTGATGCCAGGAGGTGGTCCCTCTGGAAACAGAGGAGTCTCATGCTGTTGGAATAGTACCTGGTGAGTCCTTAGGATCCATCTCAGATGTCAGGAGCAGGGCCCTGAATATTGATCTTCCACATTTAAGTTTTTGGATATCTTCGAGGGGTATTTATTTTGTATATGAAAGATAATTCCATAGTTTATTTCAGTTTTATGGATTAACATTTTATTTACTAAAGTTACAAATTCAGAAAACTAGATCCTTCTTAAGTTTTTAAGAGTCTTATTATTCTAGTTATCCTAGAATAATGTTTTAACAGTCATTTTAAAATGGCCTTTGAATTATGTTTTTCTATGTCATAAGCTCAATTAATTGAATCTCATTTATGTATTTTAAACTGCATGTATAAGTTTAGCATCACAGTTCTTTATTAATACTTAAATTATCTGACTGAAAAAACTTTTCAAACACAAGTAATTTTTGATAGTCTAATAAATGTATATAGTGGAACTTGAATACCCTTAAATGTCCCAATATTATATAAACAGTAAGATTTCAACTTAAAATCACAAACCCAAGTTAGTTATTCAACTACACATCCTATGGTTACAAAGCTGCATTGCCACCCTAATTGGCCATGTTATCTTAAGCTTACAAAATTTTAAAAGATTGCTAAGGTGTTTTATGGGCTTCCCTGGTGGCTCAGATGGTAAAGAATCCTCCTGCAATGCAGGACCGGGCTTCGATCCCTGAGTCACGAAGATACCCGGGAGAAGGGAATGGTTACCCACTCCAGTATTCTTGCCTGGAGAATTCCATGGAAAGAGGAGCCTGGCGGCTACAGTCTACGGGATCACCAAGAGTCGGACAAGACTTAGAGACTAACACGCTTTCAAGATGTTTTATGTGAACGTTTGTGTCCCCCCAAATCTACAAGGTGAAGCCCAACACGAATATGATAGTATTAGGAGGTGGGGCTTGGGGAGGTCATTGGGTTGTGAGGGTGAAGCCCTTGCCAGCAGGATCAGTGTCCTTATAAAAGAGACCCACAGAGCTTGATAGCGCCTCTGCCTGCAGAGACCAGCCGTAAGACGGCTGCACGTGAACCTTAAGAAGCAGGTTTTCACCAGATACCGGCTCTGCCGGCGCCTGGATCTGGGACATCCCAGCTCTCAGAACTGAGGAATAAATCTCTGTGGCTGATACGCCACTCTGTCTGTGGTGACAGAGCTGAATACAGTAAGACAAACACCAAAAATGCCTGGAACTTAATCCCTAACAGAAAAACAGTAGCAGTTTCTATACTAAATTCTAAATCTTTCTGAGAAGACTTAAAAGGTGCTAGCCTGTTAAAGAAACAATTACGCACTTCAAGCCAGTTTGGGGAAACGTTCTCAGACCCTGGATTCATGGAGTTCAGCTGGAACACCAAGTACTTTCTTGTTTGTGACATGGAGGCCAATTTACAGTCTGTGGACCCCACCATGGTGTTCAATAGATCAGATTTTGTTTGTCTTTAGCTTTTAGAGTAACAGAAATGTCTTGTCCATCCAATTTCAAAGGACCTTTGAACTGAAAATAAACCTGTGTTCTTTTTCACAAAATGTTTATCTCTTAGGAACATGCAAGTCTTTCAAGTATTAAAATAATGTGACTTCTTTCTGCATATCTCTTGACCTTGCCTCATTATTTGATAATTGCCTGATATTTGGCCACAGCTTCCATTCTGCTGACATTTTAATTCTATGATTCAAAATGGAATATTTTCAGGCATAGAAGAGCGTGTTCCCGATCTAGTACCTGGCACCCAGTACATGCTCAGCCAATTGTAATTATTACTTATCTGAGATTTACAGCCAGGATCTCCAAACTATTAAGAGCACTCAACAATTGCACTAAGTCTTCAACAAACACTGAAAACTAGATGAGATACCAAAAAAGAAGAGATAGCTCCTAAATGGTAGGTGTAAGAGCTAGGCATGAGGAAGGGAATGAATAAGAGAGAGAAAATAGGCAGAAAATAACCTACAACCATATAGCGATATTTATATTTAGTGAAATATTTTCAGCTTCAGCTTACACAAAAAAACCAGTGAAGCATCCAGTTGCTACACGAATGTGTCACTGCAGGGAGATGGCAATTCACAGAGATTTTCTTCATAAAGAAATAGAGCCTAGCCTATTCAAAAGCACTTCCGTTTAATGCAACGCTGCATCGAACAGGGCTCTTTTCAAGGGGCTACTATTAAAGGCAAGATTATTATCTTCAGCATTTAGATGGCGTGCTGACTGGGGCCATAACACCAGGGCACTTAGACGCTCCCATTATCTATGTACAGTATGGTCTTTGGAAGTTTAAAAATAGCTTTACCCACCTTTTATGGCTTCTCTTGCATGGACTGTGGCTGTGTGCTCCGGAGAAGGCTGGGCACCCTGCTGGGGAGGCTGCTGAGTTGGATCCTTGCTAACATGTTGACCTTAGAGGGCTCACCCCCCAGGATGGGTGACCTGCTCCTAACAATGTCTTTTGAGACCACAGGTAAAGCTAGAGTTTAGAGGAAAGCAATGTTTCAGGGACACAATTCTTGTTCTAACCATGACATTTGGGACATCTATTCTCTCTAGGTTAGATACTTGGTGAGGGAAATTTTGTGAGTCACAATTCTCTCTATTTTCAAAAAGAATTCTCTCTTATTTTCTCAGGTTTAATGAATATATCACGAGCCCTTACTACGTTCAAGATTTTACTCTAGGTGTTGGGAAGATAAAGAGGAACAAGGCTTTCTCTGCCCTCATGTGGGCTGGGGATGGGAGAAATCCTTTCAATGTGGTTCCTCAATTCCTCCTCTCTGACAGAGGTCTCAAACGCAAATGCTTCTGGGCACCAGGCCCATCTTGTGAATGAGTGGACAGGCCTGTGGTCTCCATGACACACGGAGACCAAGTTCTCTGTGTTTCCTGGGGGCGGTGACTCAGTTCCAGGGGCTGCTGAGCAGGAAGAGCAGCCGTAGGGAGAATCTAGTTGTAGATTACAGTTCTCTTTGGTCATGCCCTGGCCTCTGATAAAGTCTCAGATGTTACGGGTCCATTATTAACTGACACTGGGGGGGATTAAGAGAAGGGTTTCTAACCAGGTTTGGGGTGAAGCTAAGGCAACAGTAGCTGCTTGGAGAATCAGTTTTGGGGCAGCAAGGGTAGAGAGGTTGCCTGGGGCACTGATAGAGCCAGATGGTGGTTGGGTGGCAAGTGACAACTACGACAAATTTGTGGCACAAATGCGCAGTCCCTGGGGATTTCCAGAGAGATCTGGGGAAGGGAACTTGGTGAGGCTCCTGCTGGGATGGTTTGGGTACAAGAAGGAAGTATAGTCATTCTTCCGTATCTTTGGCATATTCAGTTCAGTTCAGTTCAGTTGCTCAGTCGTGTCCGACTCTTTGTGACCCCATGAACTGCAGCACGCCAGGCCTCCTTGTCCATCACCAACTCCCGGAGTTCACCCAAACTCATGTCCATCAAGTCGGTGATGCCATCCAGCCATCTCAACCTCTGTCGTCCCCTTCTCCTCCTGCCCCCAATCCCTCCCAGCATCAGAGTCTTTTCCAATGAGTCAACTCTTTGCATGAGGTGGCCAAAGTATTGGAGTTTCAGCTTTAGCATCAGTCCTTCCAATGAACACCCAGGACTGCTCTCCTTTAGAATGGACTGGTTGGATCTCCTTGCACTCCAAGGGACTCTCAAGAGTCTTCTCCAACACCACAGTTCAAAAGCATCAATTCTTCAGCGCTCAGCCTTCTTCACAGTCCAACTCTCACATCCATACATGACCACTGGAAAAACCATAGCCTTGACTAGACGGACCTTAGTTGGCAAAGTAATGTCTCTGCTTTTGAATTTGCCATCTAGGTTGGTCATAACTTTCCTTTCAAGGAGTAAGTGTCTTTTAATTTCATGGCTGCAGTCACCATCTGCAGTGATTTTGGAGCCCAAAAAAATAAAGTCTGACACTGTTTCCACTGTTTCCCCATCTATTTCCCATGAAGTGATGGGACCGGATGCCATGATCTTCATTTTCTGAATGTTGAACTTTAAGCCAATTTTTTCACTCTCCTGTTTCACTTTCATCAAGAAGCTCTTTAGTTCCTCTTCACTTTCTGCCATAAGGGTGGTGTCATCTGCATATCTGAGGTTATTGATATTTCTCCCAGCAATCTTGATTCCAGCTTGTGCTTCTTCCAGTCCAGCGTTTCTCATGATGTACTCTGCATAGAAGTTAAATAAGCAGGGTAACAATATACAGCCTTGACGTACTGCTTTTCCTATTTGGAAGCAGTCTGTTGTTCCATGTCCAGTTCTAACTGTTGCTTCCTGACCTGCATATAGGTTTCTCAAGAAGCAGGTCAGGTGGTCTGGTATTCCCATCTCTTTAAGAATTTTCCACAGTTTATTGTGATCCACACAGTCAAAGGCTTTGGCATACTCAATAAAGCAGAAATAGATGTTTTTCTGGAACTCTCTTGCTTTTTCTGTGATCCAGCGGATGTTGGCAATTTGATCTCTGGTTCCTCTGCCTTTTTTAAAACCAGCTTGAACATCTGGAAGTTCATGGTTCATGTATTGCTGAAATCTGGCTTGGAGAATTTTGAGCATTACTTTACTAGCGTGTGAGATGAGTGCAATTTTGCGGTAGTTTGCGCATTCTTTGACATTGCCTTTCTTTGGGATTGACATGAAAACTGACCTTTTCCAGTCCTGTGGCCACTGCTGAATTTTCCAAATTTGCTGGCATATTGAGTACTTTCACAGCATCATCTTCCAGGATTTGAAATAGGTCAACTGGAATTCCATAACCTCCATTTCAAATTCTCTATAGCTTTGTTCGGAGTGATGCTTTCTAAGGCCCACTTGACTTCACATTCCAGGATGTCTGGCTCTAGGTGAGTGATCACACCATCGTGATTATCTTAGTTGTGAACGTCTTTCTTGTACAGATCTTTGGCATATTGGTGGATATCAAAAGCCCTGGATACTCAAGTCTCTTTATGAAATGGGGTAGTATTTGCATGTAATCTATGGACATCATCAAATCATCTTCAAGTCACCTCTAGGTTACTTATAGTACCCAATACAGCATCGGTGTGTTGTAAAGAGATGCTGGTGCATGGCAAATTCAAGTTTTGCTTTTTGGAACTTTCTGAATTTTTTTTCTCTGTAAATAGTTTTGATCTGCGGTTGGTTGAATCCACAGATGTGGAACATGCAGATACCGAGGGTTGACTGTGTGGTCACAGCTGCTTAGGTTTGAGTCATGGGTTCCATGTCTCTCCTGTGGTCACCACTTGATCACTCAAATGGTCATACCATGCTCTTTGGCACCCTTCTCAATTGTTCTTCCCCTCTGTGAGATCTCTTTGTGGCTCAGGCACCCTAGTGATTCACCAGATACAGCTCTCAATGGTGGGAGTGTCAGTCACTTGGTTGGCTGAAACTTACCCACTGGCTGTGTGTGGACCCACATACTGTGAGGTCTCTCACGAGAGAGAGCAGGGAGGGAGCCTGGGGGTATAGGCAAGTCTATAAAGAAACAGAGAAGTTAAAAAAGGAGAGGTTATAAAGTGGTTTCAGTGTTTCATTCATTTCTTTGTTGTTATTAAAAACTCTTTGTTGTTGTTTAGTTGCTAAGTCACGTCTGATTCTGCGACCCCGTGGAATGCAGCACACCAGGCTTCCCTGTCCTTCACTAGAGATAGACTCATGTCCATTGAGTCATTGATGCTATCTAATCATCTCATCCTCTGTCCTCTTCTCCTTTTTAGGAAAGGTTAAATTCATTTCCACATCTTCATTTTTGGTCTGAGCGTGGGCACTCTCACCTTCAAAAAAGAGGGTTAAATCACATCAGCTATTTTCAGTCTGTCCTGCTCTAGGTGTGGGGTTATGAGGAGTTCCCTGGGGGCCTCAAAGGAGGAAGATGAGCAAGTTTTTAACCAAAGGAAGTTCACTCTTCTGACTTTTATGATAGGTTTAATTTCAACCAAGGGCTCTCCAGCTAAGAAAGACTTACAAACCAGGCACCAGAGGCCCTCTGGGCTCATAGCTGGACCACACTGCTTCTAGTATACCATGAACGCACGTGTCAGTTCAGCTCAGTTCAGTTCAGTTGCTCAGTCTGACTCTTTGCGACCCCATGGACTACAGCACATCAGACTTCCCTGTCCATTACCATCTCCTGGAGCTTGCTCAAACACATGTTGGTGATGCCATCCAATTATCTCATCCTCTGTCATCTCCTTCTCCTCCTGCCTTCAATCTTTCCCGGCATCAGGGTCTTTTCCAAAGAGTCAGTTCGTCACATCAGGTGGGCCAAAGTATTGGAGTTTCAGCTTCAGCATCAGTCCTTCCAATGAATATTCAGGACTGATTTCCTTTAGGATGGACTGGTTGGATCTCCTTGCAGTCGAAGCGACTCTCAAGAGTCTTCTCCAACACCACAGTTTAAAAGCGTCAATTCTTTGATGCTCAGCTTTCTTTATAGTCCAACTCTCACATCCATACTTGACTACTGGAAAAACCATAGCTTTGACTAGATGGACCTTTGTTGGCAAGCTAATGTCTCTGCTTTTTAATATGCTGTCTAGTTGGTCATAGCTTTTCTTTCAAGGATCAAGTGTCTTTTAATTTCATGGCTGCAGTCACCATCTGCAGTGATTTTGGAGCCCCCCAAAATAAAGTCTCTCACTATTTCCATTGTTTCCCCAACTATTTGCCATGAAGTGATGGGACCAGATGCCATGATCTTAGTTTTCTGAATGTTGAGTTTTAAGCCAATTTTTTCACTCTCCTCTTTCACTTTCATCAAGAGGCTCTTTAGTTCTTTGCTTTCATAAGGGTGGTATCATCTGTGTTTGTGTATTTTTATAAATATATCACATATTTATATCACATATATTTATATGTGTTCACATATTTGTATATGTGAGTGCATGTGTATGTTTTATAAATGCTATAATTACCACATGAATAACAAAATTATTTTGTGTTTATGGTCTATGAGTTGATTTGTAAAGTGATATTTAAAAAACATAAATGAACATTCAAAGATATAGCCCATAAGGTGGCTTCTCTTTTTTAGTATTACTTTTCTTCTTTGTTTCCATGCTGGAGGTACCCACAACCACTCCAGGTTCAGTGATTCCCCAGGAGAACTCATAGGACTCTGCATATAATATAATCGTATTCAGGGATGTGATTTAATACAGTGAGAGGACACAAAGCAAACTCAGCAAAAGGAAAATGCACTGAATGAAGTCTGGGGGAATCTAGGCAAAAGCTTCTAAGAGTCCTGTCCCACTGAAGTCATATAGGACATGCTTAATTCCTCCAGTCGAAAGCTATGACAACAAATGTGAGATGGTATGCATCAGGAAAACTTGTTAGAGATCCAGTGTCCAGAGTTTTCACTGGCTCATCATGTAGGCACCATTGACTGATACGTGCCCAAATTCCAGACTCCCAGAAGGAAAGCATAAGCCACATTATCTGTATAACTGATGCAGGTATAATGAGACACCCTTCTCAGGGAATGACGGGACTCTCCAGAAATCCAAGTTCCTAGATGCCAGCCAGGAACCAACCCTTTAAGTGGGCTTTTTCTAAAGACAGCAGTAGCTTGCTTTGTTAACTCTTTTCTGTACGTTCTCTCCCTTTTCTTTCTTATCTCCTCCTTCCTGATCTTCTGCCTCTTTTAAATGGTATATTGGGAGCTGCAAAGGATGGAAGGCACCCAGGGTTCTCTCCATCCCCAGGCGGCCCTGTTACTGGGTGCACACAGCCCTACTCCTCCTGCAGAGGGTTGCCTGTGAACAAGGATGCGGCAGGAAGACTGTGTCAGAGGGTGACGCTGGGGTCCAGCTGGGAGGCAGTGGGCATATACCATGAGGGTGGTGAGGGAGCAGAGAGCGGACAATTTTGAGAGCCACCAGCAAAGAAGGATGGATGGATATATCTCACAGGATGGTTTTATGCTCACTTTCCCCCAAATTCAGCATGCTTCTGGGCTGTCTTCTTTGGCCTTAGTGATCAGTGTTCATAAAAGGTCAGTTCTTCCCTCTTTCCCACATAATAGCACATACAAATAAATATTACTTTTCCATTATATTTTATTATCTATGTCACAGTTTAATCTCTTCATATAGAAACTTTAATCATGGTTATGAATTTGTGTGTACTTAGGAATTAGGAATTAGTGTCTTATTGGATGCAGAAGAGCTTGTTTCATTTATGAGAAAAAATTTAATTTTAATACAACCTTTATATTCAAAAGCTGACATAAAGGGACAGTAGAGAGAAGGTACTGCTTTCTTTCTATTCTTCATATATTTTTTTGATCAGTTGAATTTTTCCTGACTAGAAATTACATATATATATATGTAATTATATACATTGGAGGAGAGCATGGCAACCCACTCCAGTATTCTTGCCTGGAGAATCCCCATCGTCAGAGGAGCCTGGCAGATTACAGTCCATAGGGTTGCAAGAGTCAGACATGACTGGTGACTTAGCACGCACATGTAGTTATACATATATTTTGGAGCTCAAACTGGAGCCAACTCAAGGCACATAAAGCAGAGAAGCCTCAGTCATAGAGTGGATGAGCTCCTTACTTTGAATTGGGTAACTATCCTGAGGTCTTAGGTTTGGTTGGGGTGGGGTGGGGTTGGGGGTGCTGATAAAATGAAGGAGAAGCCCAAGTGTGTGCGTATTAGTGGCCTTACTTGTTAGATAACAGTCTTTAACATGAGGCTTCTCAGACAAGGGGGCAGCTAGGTGGAGACACCTAGCTAAATCTCCTTGGTGGCTGCCTCCAGGAGGTGCTTTCCACAAAAGGCACAGTAAGGAGGAGGAAAGGGGAAATGAGAGGGGGAAACAGCATTCAATGTCTAAATCAAGGGACCCAGTTTGACGAATTATTCAGAGATTAGAAGCCTAAAAACGAAAATTTCTTTTACATTTACCTCATCTTGATCCTTTAAGCTAATTGGTCAGTAAATCACTTCTACTTATTTGAGGGGCTTTTATTTGCATTCAGTAAAGTAAAATTACTTTGAGAATTTGATCTTGAGAATTTGAGAAACTGATCAATATTCCTTTAGATCAGGGTTCTTAACCTTTTTTAAAAAATGTCATGGACCCTTTGTTAGGTGATTGAGATGTTTACACCCCTTCTCAGAATAATATCTTTAAGTGCATAAAATAAAAATACCAAATTACAAAGGAAAACAATTATATTAATGTACATTTATAAAAATATTTTTAAAAACCAAATTTGCCACACAGTAATATATATGCTCTGCTATTAGTGCATCAGATAAGACCTAGTGGTAGATCTAATAACCACCGTGATTCCAAAATAGTAATGTGTAAGCAATATTTTGCAATGCCTAAAAAAACTCTGTGTGATATGTGATTCTTATTGGTGAAAAGTCACAGTTACTGCTCAAAATACTGTGGGTTATTGCTTACGTTCAGAATAGAAGAAAAAGCTAAACTGCAGTTAGAAGCAAGTGAAAATAATGAAAAATACACCCCCACCCCACCATTTTAAAATCCCCTGAATTCTGTCTATGGGCTCCTTCAGGGTTCAAGGACTGTAGGTTAAGATCCCTTGCTTTAGAAAATTGTAGATTTTAGGGACTTCTCTGGTGGTCCAGTGGCTAAGACTCCAAGCTCCCAATGTAGGGGCCCTGGGGTTTGATCCCTGGTCAGGGAACTAGATCCCACATGCCACAATTAGGACCCAGTGCAGACAAATAAATTAATTAAATAAGTAAACATTTTTAAAAAAGTAGATGTAAAATCTGTGTTTTGATTAAAATATCTGCTTCTTCTCTTGGTATTTCTCTCATTGAGATTCTAAGCAGAAGGTCTTAAATATACATTGTTCATTTCAGTTCAGTTCAGTACAGTCGCTCAGTCGTGTCCTGCTCTTTGTGACCCTATGGACAACAGCACGCCAGGTCTCCCTGTCCATCACCAACTCCCAGAGTTTACTCAAACTCATGTCCATTGAGTCAGTGATGCCATCCAACCATCTCATCCTCTGTCGTCTCCTTCTCCTCCCACCTTCAATCTTTCCCAGCATTAGGGTCTATCCAAATGAGTCAGGTCTTTGCATGAGGTGGAGAAAGTATTGGAGTTTCAGCTTCAGCATCAGTCCTTCCAATGAACACTCAGAACTGATCTCCTTTAGGATGGACCGGTTGTATCTCCTTGCAGTCCAAGGGACTCTCAAGAGTCTTCTGCAACACCACAGTTCAAAAGCATCAATTCTTAAAAAAAAAAGAAAAAAGCATCAATTCTTTGGCGCTCAGCTTTCTTTATAGTCCAACTCTCATTGTATTTAATATTTATTTATTTTACTTTTACTGGTTTAAAAAAAAGACATCTTTTATTATGTGTCAGGGACTGTGAAGAAGGCTGAGCGCTGAAGAATTGATGCGTTTGAACTGTGGTGTTGGAGAAGACTCTTGAGGGTCCCTTGGACTGCAAGGAGATCCAACCAGTCCATTCTGAAGGAGATCAGCCCTGGGATTTCTTTGGACGGAATGATGCTAAAGCTGAAACTCCAGTACTTTGGACATCTCATGCGAAGAGTTGACTCATTGGAAAAGACTCTGATGCTGGGAGAGATTAGGGGCAGGAGGAGAAGGGGACGACAGAGGATGAGACGGCTGGATGGCATCACCGACTCGATGGACGTGAGTCTGAGTGAACTCCGGGAGATGGTGATGGAGAGGGAGGCCTGGTATGCTGCGATTCATGGGGTCGCAAAGAGTCGGACACGACTGAGCAACTGAACTGAACTGAACTGTTTCAAATACCTTATGTCTAATAATTAATTGTTTACAATTATTTACTGGTAAAACTGAATTAATATCTACAAAGAATCACTCAGCTTGTGACTCAGTTGGTTGTGACATCCTTTTCTTGAGGGCTGTTCCTCCTTGGCTTTTTTCATCTTTTGGAGTTAGCAAACAATCCTTAAACTTTTTTGCTTTTTCACCAGTCTGTCTGTGTAATTAGGACATGACAAAACTTTTTATCTACTTGTATAACTTTTCACTATGTTCTTTGTATTTATTCTGCTTGGGATTCATAGCTTTTTTTAAAGATTGTTTTTAATTAAATGATTCTTTAAATTCTATAACACTTTACAGTTTTCAAAAGTTTCACAACATGATTGCCTACAATCCTGTAATAACCCTTTCCCCCTCTCCCCTCCCCTTTCCCTTCCCCTTCCTCCTCCTCCCTTTCTCCTCCTACCCTCCTTCCCCTCCCCTCCTCCTTCCCCTCCCCTCCTCCTTCCTGTCTTCTTCCCTTCTTCCTACCTCCCCTCCTCCCCTTATCACTGATTCCCTCCCTCCTCTCTCTCTTCCCTCCTCCCCTTCCTTCTCCCTTTCCCCCTTCCCTGTCCCCATTGGTAACTACTAGTGGTTTATTTATGAGTCTGCTCTTCTTTGTTTTATCACTAGTTTGTTGTAATTTTTAGATTCTACATATAAGTGCTATCATAGAGTATTCCTCTTTCTCAGTCTTCACTCTGCACAATGTTCTTCAGGTCCATTCACGTTGCTGGAAATGGCAAAATTTCATTTTCTTTTTTTAATGGCTGAGTGGTAGTCCATTGTATATATACCACAGCCTCTTTATCTCTTGAGCCTCTGATGGACACTTCGGTTGTTTCCATACTTTGGCATCTGTAAACAATGCTGCTCTGAATATTGGGGTGCATGTACCTTTTCAAATTAATGTCTTTGGTTTTTTTAGGATATATACCCAGGAGTGGAATTGCTAAGTCATATGGTAGTTCTGTTTTTAGTTTTTTTTGAGAAGGCTTCATACTGTTTTCCACGGTGGCTGCACCAATTTACATTCCCACCAACAGTGTACCTGGATTCCCCTTTCTCCACATCCTTGTCAGGATGTGTAGCGTTTTTATTTTTTGGATTCTGTGATTTAATGTTTATTGGTAGTTTTGGACAATTATTTGCCATTATCTCTCCCTCTATTGTTTCTACCCCATTATCCTCCTTTTCAGGACTCTAATTACACTCACCTTAACCACCTTGCACCGGTGGTTAAATCTTTATAGAGGACATATGCCACATATACTGGAGAAGGCAATGGCACCCCACTCCAGTACTCTTTGCCTGGAGAATCCCAGGGACAGGGGAGCCTGGTGGGCTGCCGTCTATGGGGTCGTGCAGAGTCGGACACGACTGAGTGACTTCACTTTCACTTTTCACTTTCGTGCATTGGAGAAGGAAATGGCAACCCACTCCAGTGTTCTTGCCTGGAGAATCCCAGGGACGGGGGAGCCCGGTGAGCTGCCCTCTATGGGGTCGCGCAGAGTCGGACACGACTGGAGCGACTTGGCAGCAGCAGCAGCAGCCACATGTACTTGGGCATTTCCAACATCTTATCCATCCTCCCCATTCCAACCCTCACCCCATCCAAACCTAAGTTGTTGTTATAGGCGCTAAGTTGTGTCTCTTCTGCAACCCTATGGACCGGAACCCGCCAGGCTCCTTTGTGCCTGGGATTTCCCCGGCAAGAATACTGGAGTGGGTTGCCATTCTCGTCTTCAATGGATCTTCCAAACCCAGGGATCCAAACCAACTCTCCTGCTTGGCAGGCAGGTTCTGGCTCAGTGGTAAAGAATCCACCACAGGTTCGACCCGTGATTTAGGAAGACCCCCTGGAGAAGAAAATGGCAACCTACTCCAGTATTCTTGCCTGGAGAAGCCCATGGACAGAGGAGCCTGGCAGGCTACAGTCCATGAGGGTCAGAAAGAGTCAGACACGACTGAACAACGTCTCATATACTCAGTTTCCATCCATTCTATCCCCTAAACTTGAGGCTAGGTATTTTCTACTGACATATTCCTGTTCACTAGTCCTCTCTACAGTTATGTACAATCTGCTGTTAAAGTTATCTGTTAAGTTCCCAGTTTCTGTCGTAGGAAACTTCCTTTTTACAGTTCTTTGACAAAATTCTCTTTTTAAAATTATTAACGTTGATTTACAATTGTCTTTTCCTACGTTACCACAGCTTGTTAAAAGCTTGTGTCCGGTCCTCACATAGATTATCAAGCTCATAAACGAACCTCCTGTGGGACTGCTTCTATTGTGTTTTTTTCTTTTGGCCCGAATTTTTGTCGTGATTGTGTTACCCAACCAGGTTGTTTACGAACCAGGCTCTTTTTGCCCCATGCGCAAGCAGCAAGTCAAACTGCTGCGGCACCAAGGTTTGCAGCAAAGAAGGGGTTTATTCACACGATAGCCAAGCAAGGAGATGAGAGAAGTCTGATACGCCTCTAGCAAGGAAAGGGGCTCCTAGTATTTTGGGGTAAAGAATAAAGAAACAGCTGGGTCTGAGGTAGGGCAACCACTAGAAGCACGAGGAGAGATGATTGTGGGACCCACATTCTGCGCAGGCACAATAAGCTACCGGCCGCCCCACCTTCCAATATGGAGGTGGTTAGCCAGATCAGAGGGCGGAGTCTTAGGCCTCTGACGTCAGAAGGTCACCTGGCGGACACTCGCGCATGCCCAGTTGGAGGCGCAGTGTTCCAGCTCGGTTTCAACCTGCTCAGCTGGAACCGGACACAGCAGATTCCATGCTCTGGGAAAACATCTCTGGCAAACATCTCACTTGGTTAGGCCATGTGCTGCTCGGGACGTGTGCAAGCCTTAAAATGACCTTGATTAGTAAAGGCAGGTGAAATGGATATGAGTAATAATTTACCCACAGTTTCACCTGGTCATCTTTGATTGCCAGGTATTATGGATAAAATATTGTAGAGATTCTGATTGATATTACCTTCTTCCAAAGAAGATTCACGCATACTTCTCCGAGGCAGCTAGAAGTGAGTCACGTTATTTCCATCAGTCAGCATCCAAAACGATCTCAGGCAGGGTGGGTTCTTTGCAAGGTGCCTCCTCCCTCTGGAACCTCCAAGCACCCACAGATCCCGCTGACAGCCTGGGGTTTTGTCACTGTCTCTGTCTTGGTGGATCCCAAATGCGAATTTTTGTCTTCCAGCACCCTGGAGACTTGAAAGTACCACTGAGCTTTCCAGCTGCTTTTCGCTGGGTCTCTGAGCTTCTTGCCTTCATTGTTTGAGAATTATCAAACGACTGGAGGGCAAGACCAGGAAAGAGCCTGGGGCTCACTGCTCTGCGCCTCTCTTCTCTCTGGCATTTTGGCTCCAGCTCCACTTTGTGTTTCCCTAGTCCGGAGGGATTGCCGAAAGCTCTGCCTTGATTTTCAGCCTGTAGCTCAAAACTGCTTCGAAACCAGCAAGTGAGCTGTTGGTTCACTTCTACAGGCTTTTCTTCTCTCTGGATCCTGGCACTTCTGGAGAATTCAGCAACCTTCCAGGGGCTGCAGACAGATCATTATTTTTTGGATTTTTTTAATCATTCACAGCCAGAGCCGAGAAATTTGCAATTTAGAAACAGCTTTCTCAGAAGTTCCATTTTTTAATCTCCTTGAAAATCCCATGTGGGAGAAAGGCCACAGATCACTATTCCTGTTCCACCGGGTGTTGACAAGCTGAGGAGGGTCTGGAGAGTCTGGGGGAAGAACCTAAAGACAGGGCTGACACCAGAGCCCACATTTCTCAGTTCCTAGTATAATATATGCTTTCATGCCATCCTGTCTCTCTTGTGTTTTGCTAGGGCTGCTATAAGAAAATACTGCAAACTGGGAGGGAGGGAGCTTAAACAACAGATATGTGTCCCCCATACAGTTTTGGAGGCTAGAAGTCCAAGATCATAATCTTGGCAGGGTTGGTTTCTTCTGAAGCCTCTCTCCTTGACTTGTAGATGCTGCTTATTTGCTGGGTCCTCACGTGTTCTTGTGTGTGTTTGGGTCCTGATTCTCTCTTCTTGTGATTGTTGTTTAGTCTCTGAGTCGTATCGGATGCTTTTGTGACCCCCATGGCCTGTGGACCACCAGGCTCCTCTGTCCATGGGATTTTCCAGGTAAGAATACTGGAATCAGTTGCCATTTCCTCCTCCAGGGGATCCTCCCAACCCAGGGATCAAACCCGGATCTCCTGCCTTGCAGGTGGATTCTTTACTGCTGAGCCACCAGGGAAGCCCCATATCAGATTGGGGCCCACCTAGTGGCCTCATTTTAACTTAATTTCTTCATATAGGATCTATCTCCAAATAGAGATCCATGCTGAGGTGCTGGGGGTTAGGACTTCAGCACATGTAATTTTTTGGGTGGGGTGCAGGTGGGGGACACATTTCAACCCCTAGCACTGTATAAAAGACTGATGAATGTAATGCCCAGTTCTCTTTAAGTTTCTATAAATGACATATGTTGGGGCCTTCTTTGTCTTGCTCCCAGTAAACCCTCCAGGTCAAGAGTCCCCAACCTCTGGGATCTAATACCTCATGATCAGAGGTGGAACTGATACAGTAATAATAGAAGTAAAGTGTACAATAAGTGTAATGCGCTTGAATCATCCCCAAGCCAACCCCAGTCAGTGGGAAAATTGTTTTTGGTGAAACTGGTCCCTGGTGCCGAAAAGGTTGGGGACTGCTGCCTGCTCCTGGCAATTTGGATGCAGGCTCTGGTTTGAGACCCAGGATCTTAGCAGTTGTGGAAAGGATGGCTGTGACGCAGAGGTGGTTCAGCTACAAATTCTGGTCGTGTTTTACCCAAGTCCTGAAAGGATGACTCTCCTGAGATGTCAGGTTATGACTGACGGCCTGATCTGTCAGACAGCATCGTTTAAATCAATGCTCGTCTGCCTTGCAGTATCATTCAGCATTCAAATATCACCTACTCATTTGACGATTTATAAAGGAGGCCATTTTCAGGAGAAAGCGTTCTTATTTGAGGAATGAGAGCCTTTACTAATCTGGGCCTCAGTTTTATTATCTCTAAAATGAGAAATCTCACAATCTGTGCAACTATGCGAATGACTGATGGCAACTAGTACCCCAGTAGAGGCGAGTGATATGCTTTTCTGGGATTCCCTGAGTGGTCAGACTAAACATCTCAAGCTGCAGCAGGCAGAGCGCTTCATATTAGAATGTCCAGAGATTTTCCAGCTGAGGTCCTGTAAACGAGGCTGGCTAAAGACAGATTAACAAGAGAAAAACAAACTGAGGTTTATTAACGTGCAGTGCACATGTACACACGGGCGCATCCAGTGATGAATAACTTGAAGGGGAGGTTAGAACTTGGGTTTCTATGCTAAAACAGAGAAAAGGTGGTTTTGAGCTTCTGGGTGGGAGAGACAAGTTATGAGAAAGTGCCCAGGAGAAGTACGGTAAGCAAGGTTGCTTGGTGAGCTTTGTGGTGCCTTCTGCAGTTGGTTTTCTGCATCATAAGTGTTGTTCAGAGTCCTCTTTCTGGTATGGGAGAGAAAGGTATCTTTACAAAAGGAAATTTCCTTTACAAAAAGAAGACTGTGCCCAGTTTTTAATGCTTTTCCTGAGTCTGCTAGTTCTCAGAGGTCTGTAGCTGAAAATAACCCATATGCCAAAGAGACACATTTGGGCATATTTTGGGGTGGCATATTCTGGGACCTCTTTGTTTGTATCCAATCATGACTGTATTCCCCCAGTCCTGGGTGAGGGCGTATGCAATGAGTGCTTGAGAAATGTGAGAGGATTTAGGTCAGAATCACCACATTGCCTCCCAAACCCCAACTTTCTCAAACCCAGGAAGCAGCCTCACCTTCGGGGTACCCTCACTAAAACTCTGGGCTCAGTGGTGCTACATCACCAGCAGTTGCCCTGCTGGGTTTCATATTTGCAGTGAGCAGCACCATTTCTGTCTCATACATTAGGTCTTTTGATCTCATCATCAAAACTTCACAAAGTAGGCAAGGAGAGTTTTGTCAGACTCGTTCTACTGCCTTGCAGGATCCTTGTGCTTAGTCACTCAGTTGTGTCTGACTCGTGATCCTTTGAACTTTAGCCCACCAGGCTCCTCTGTCCATGTGCTTTTTCAGGTGAGAATACTGGACTGGGTTGCCATTCCCTTTGCCAGGGAATCCTCCCAGCCCAGGGAACCAACCTACGTTTCCTGTTTGCCTCCTTCATTGCAGGTGGATCCTTTACCCATTGGGCCATCGGGCGAGCCTGCAGAATCCTCAGGAAAGTTAAATATTTGCCCCAATTCACAAACTGGCCAGTGAAAGAATTAGGAAGCAAGCCCAGTTGGCTAGAGCCAAGCTTACTCCCTGCTATCCTCAGTTTTCCTTTTGGGACTGGGAATAAAGAGAAATAATACACACAAGAACCAGACTCCTGAAAAATGAGGCAGTCCCTTGGAGTTTCTGCTTTGAGTGACCACGTAGCCCTGGGCTGCTTCTCTTTCCTGGTATAATGGGGTTTATTTATTTAGTTTTATTTTTTAATTTATTTTAATTGAAGGATAATTGCTTTACAGAATTTTGTTGTTTTCTGTCAAACCTGTAAATAAGTTCTTCAGTACCATTTTTCTAGATTCCGTATATGTGCGTTAGAATACAATATTTATCTTTCTCTTTCTGGCTCACTTCACTCTGTATAATAGGTTCTAGGTTCATCCACCTCATCAGAACTGACTTAAATGTGTTCCTTTTTATGGCTGAGTATTATCCCATTGTGTATAATGTACACAACTTTATCCATTCATCTGTCGATGGACATCTAGTTTGCTTCCATGTTCTCGCTATTGTAAATAGTGTTGCAATGAACAGTGGAATATATGTGTCTTTTTCAATTTTGGGTTCCTCAGGTTATATGCCTAGGAGTGGAATTGCTGGGTCATATGGTGGTTTTATTCCTAGTTTTTTAAGGAATCTGCATACCGTCTTCCATAGTGGCTGTATCAATTTACATTCCCACCAACAGTGCAAGAGCGTTCCCTTTTTTCCACACCCTCTCCAGCATTTATTGTCTGTAGACCTTTTTTTTTTTCTTTTTTGTTCTGCCAGTTTATTGCTATCAACCCATCTCCCTTCACCCTCATGCACGCGTGCTCAGTCATGTTACCCCATGGACTGTAGCCTGCCAGTCTCCTCTGTCCATGGACTTTTCCAGGCAAGAATACTGGAGTGGGTTGCCATTTCCTTCTCCATGTTTGTCGACTTATTGATGATGGCCATTCTGACTGGTGTGAGGTGATATCTCATTGTGGTTTTGATTTGCATTTCTCTAATAATGATCAATGTTGAGCATCTTTTCATGTGTTAGTCATCTGTATGTCTTCTTTGGAGAAATATCTGTTTAGGTCTTTTTCCCACTTTTTGTTTGGGTTGTTTGGTTTTCTGGCATTGAGTTGTATGAGCTGCTTGTATGTTTTGGGAATTAATCCTTTGTCAGTTGTTTCATTTGCTATTATTTTCTCCCATTCTGAGGGCTGTCTTTTCACCTTGCTTATAGTTTTCTTTGCTGTGCAAAAGCTTTTAAGTTTAATCAGGTCCCACTTGTTTACTTTTATTTTTATTTCTGTTACTCTAGGAGGTGGGTCATAGAGAATCTTGCTTTATGTCATCGAGTGTTCTGCCTATATTTTCCTCTAAGAGCAGTTTTATAGTTTCTGGTCTTACATTTAGGTCTTTAATCCGTTTTGAGTTTATCTTTGTGTATGGTGTTAGGAAGTATTCTCATTTCATTCTTTTCCATGTAGCTGTCCAATTTTCCCAGAACCATCTATTGAAGAGGCTGTCTTTGCCCCATTGTATATTCTTGCTTCCTTTGTCGAAAATAAGGTACCAGTAGGTGCATGGGTTTATTTCTGGGCTTTCTATCTTGTTCCATTGGTCTATATTTCTGTTTTTGTGCCAGTACCATACTGCCTCGATGACTGTAGCTTTGTAGTATAATATGAAGTCAGGAAGGTTGATTCCTCCAGCTGTGTTCTTCTTTCTCAAGACTGCTTTGGCTATTTGGGGTCTTTTCTGTTTCCATATGAATTGTGAAATTTTTTTTGTTCTAGTTCTGTGAAAAATGCCATCAGTAATTTGATAGGGATCTCGTTGAATCTGTAGATTGCATTTGGTGGTATAGTCATTTTCACAACATTGATTTTTCCTACCCAGGAACATGGAATATCTCTCCATCTGTTTATGTCATCTTTGATTTCTTTCATTAGTGTCTTATAATTTTCTGTGTACAGTTCTTTTGTTTCTTTAGGTAAGTTTATTCCTAGTATTTAATTCTTTTTGTTGCAATGGTGAATGGGATTGATTCCTTAATTTCTGTTTCTGATTTTTCACTGTTAGTATATAGAAATGCAAGTGATTTCTGTGTACTGATTTTGTATTCTGCAACTTTGCTAAATTCACTGATTAGTTCTAATAATTTTCTGATACTATCTTTAGGGTTTTTTTTATGCAGTATCATGTCATTTGCAAACAGTGAGAGCTTTACTTCTTTTCCAATCTCGATTCCTTTTATTTCTTTTTCTTCTCTGAATGCTGTAGCTAAGACTTTCAGAACTATGTTGAGTAATAGTGGTGAAAGTGGACACCCTTGTATTGTTCCTGATCTTAGAGGGAATGCTTTCAGTTTTTCACCATTGAGAATAATGTTTGCTGTAGGCTTTTCATATATGGCCTTTACTATGTTGAGGTAGGTTCCTTCTATGCCCATTTTTTTGAAGAGTTTTAATCACAAATGGGTGCTGAATTTTGTCAAAGGCTTTTTCTGCATCTATTGAGATGATCATATGGTTTTTATCTTTCAACTTGTTAATATGGTGTATCACATTGATTTGCATATATTGAAGAATCCTTCCATTCCTGGAATAAACCCAACTTGATCATGGTGTGTGAGCTTTTTGATGTATTGCTGAATTCTGTTTGGTAAAATTTTGTTGAGGATTTTTGCATCTGTGTTCATCATTGATACTGGTCTGTAGGTTTCTTTTTTTGTGTTGCCTTTGGTTTTGGTATCAGGGTGACGGTGGACTCGTAGAATGAGCTTTGAAGTGTCCCTCCTCTGCAATTTTTTGAAAGAGTTTTAGCACGAAGGTTTATTTTTAAACAGGTTGAGTTGATTAAAGTGTCAGGTCAGGATGAAGTGGGTGAGAAGGCAGAATGAGACCCGTTTGGCTCCTGTATTAATTTCTTCCTTGTAGCTGCGCAAAATCTAACTGGGCATGTTTCTGGGGAAATTTAGAAGGCTACTGGTTATTGTTATCAAGGGGAGCGGGGGCTTGGTCTGTGTGGAAGGAAATCAATAGGGGGCTGAGAAATGCTGTGGGCAAAGCTGACTCTGAACGGGAGATTCATCTAAGAAAGTCTTCAGCATTGTTATGTGCCTGCTTACAGGACAGTAATGTATTTGCATACTGTAATGATGTATCGCCTATGCATTACTGCTAATTATTTTAAAATGACCATAACTACTATTAACATGTGACAGTGCCTCATTAGAATGTGTAATTGTGTCTGTCAGTAATGATATTATTATGTGTCTTTTAACAGAATGTGGGACATTAATTCTCATCCCTTAGACTCTTCAGTACCAATTCTCCAGGTAGAGTTCGAAGCCCCAAGCAGTCAATTCATCTGTTCTCTTACGTCTGAGTGGGGCTGTACTTAAACTGTTTTAGGAAGATGATTATCTTATTAAAGACATATATGGACACACACACACCCTCATAACTCCGAAAAGTCTGCGGCCTTTCTTTGGCAATTTGCTATAGTATTTTGCAGCTGACTCCCAAGAAGGTTTCTGCCCAGGTCACACCTGAATTTTTTTGATGGGCTAAATCTGTTCCCTTTCTTTCTCCCAGAGCACAGCTATTTTCAAACTGGAGAGTTGCCCTGTGGCATCTGGTTCTAGCTTCCTCCAGGGCTGGTACCTCCCACGGGAGGGCCTTTAGAAACACGTGGCGGGTGACTATGACTTGTTGTTGTCATGATGTCTGGGCGCTATGGGCACTTCTTGGGCTGTGGCCGATGCTGCCAACACCGTGCGGTCCTGTAACAGTCTATGACTGCCCCACAGGCCAGGAACACTTCCCTTGCTGCTCTGTCTCTGGGCTGTGGGACCTTTGAGTCTTTTCAGTTCCCCAGAGCCGTTGGGTCACTTACCCAGAAGTGCTGTCAGCTTTGTGGGTACCCTTAGGAGACCAGGGTGGGGGTTCCCACTTTTGCAGAAATTGTTCCTGATTTTTGCCAGGCACACTCAGGGCTGTGGTCTCAGGTTTATATCCCAGACCTTGAAATTACAAAGGATCACTTTCATAAACCCAGGCCAACTTTCTGTCCTGTGGTCCTATTGTCTTGTTATGGGGTATGTAGTGACAAGATGGCATCACACAGGTTATATAAACACGAACGTGGTCAAGAAAAGAAAAACGAAGGCACTTGCTCAGTGTAATCTCTTTCTCCTGTCACATCTGCTTCTTTATTATTATTTTATTAATTAAGTTTTGGCTGTGCTGCGTCTTTGTTGCTGTGCAGGCTTTCCTCTAGTTGCAGAGAGTGGGGGCTACTCTCTAGGTACTTGGGCTTCTCATTGAGGAAGCTTCTCTTGTTGTGGAGCCCTGGGCTCCAGAGCATGGGCTCAGTAGTTGTGGTGCTCGGGCTTAGTTGCCCCTTCAGTTCAGTTCAGTTATTCAGTCGTGTCCGACTCTTTGCAACCCCATGAATCGCAGCACGCCAGGCCTCCCTGTTCATCACCATCTCTCGAAGTTCACTCAGACTCACGTCCATCGAGTCGGTGATGCCACCCAGCCATTTCATCCTCTGTCGTCCCCTTCTCCTCCTGCCCCCAATCCCTCCGAGCATCAGGGTCTTTTCCAATGAGTCAACTCTTCTCACGAGGTGGCCAAAGTACTGGAGTATGTGGGATCTTCCCAGACTAGGGATCAAACCCGTGTCTCCTGTGTCAGCTGGTGGATTCTTAACCACTGGACCACCAGGAAAGTCCTCCTGTCTGCTTCTGAGGATGTCTTTGCTACCACTTGACTGGAAAAGGCCACAGCTGGTTGGATCCAGGGAGCATGCCTGTCTGGGGGCTCCCCCTGTGACTCGTATGGCTTGATTCAAACAAGTGAACTAGGCCATCATCATCTCCTGGAAATTTGTACTGAGGTGTTCCCATTGGCTATGGGGCCTAGGGCTGAATTCCAGAGACACAGGCCAGGCATTGGCTTTCTGGATTAGGATCCAGATGAGCGAGCAGAAGAAGCTTGTTGGAAGAGACCAGAGCATAAATGCAGAGAGAGAAGCAGAATGAGACAGAGGCCAGCTGAGGGACTGGAAGTGTGACTCCACTCTCCAGTTCAGCGTGCGCCCCTCTGAGCTCTGCCTGGATCCGAGTTGAATCAGATGAGGGGCTGTGATTCACTAGTGCATTCTCACCACACCCTTTCCTCCTTTCTTTGAAGAATCCCAGTTTGCAGCCTCAAACAGGTCAATTGGAGACATTGCTCCAAAAAGAGAAGGGGCCTTTTATTTAATTCTGAGGTCTTGCTTCTGAAAAATGTTGCCTGTGTTCCCGAGGACATTTTTGGGGGCTCTTTTTTTTTTTTTTTTTTTGTGGAAGAGGGCAGCCTGAGAGGATATAATCAGGGGAAGATTATTTTTAGTGCTTTCTAAGTTTCTAGTTTTCGGTTTGCCTGGGGTCACCTCTGAGCATTCATATCTCCCACAATTTAAGACTTCCAGTTGCTTCCCTGCAGCAACATCTCCTGTCATCAGTATTTTCTTTCCTTTAAAACAAACAAAGAAACACCCCCCCTCCCCCAAAAAACACCAGTATTACTCTCAAGGCTGGGGGAGCTGTTTCTAAAAAGGATGTTGGTTCCTTGTCTCCTCAATGCCATCACAATATAAATGCAGAACAGACACCTCCTTGGAGAAGAAAGAAAAAAAAAATGCTTGCGATGTGTTTAAACCCAGATGCACTTCAGATGTTGTTGTTGTTATTTTTCTCCATTGATGGTCTTGCCAGCCATTATGGTAGGAAGTTAAAACACCTGGTTTGCATTATCCTGACTTGCCTTTAAGGCTAGTGTGCAGGCAGTTGGGCAGGGGGTTGTGAGCATGCTCAGGAAAGCACTATCTGATCCTTCCTGGGGATTTTGTGATTTATGTTTCCCCTTTTTTCTTTCCTGTTGTAGTTCCTTGAAGTCGGCTTCTCTCTTCACAGCTGCTGTTGCTGCTGGCCCGGGCTGGTGTGGTCCTCCCGCGCCAAAGGGACTCACAAAGCCTGAGGCTTAGATCTTCCTAGGTATCCAGTGTCTGCTGTCTTCTCTTGGCCTTTCCTCCCTCCCCTGTGCCATTTCATTTACTCTCTTAAAAGTAATTAGTAATTTAGATGGGACAGGATGTGCATGTGTGCAGGTGGGGAGATTCCGGCTCTGATCTCTGTCCCTGCCTTCTGTGCTTTGATGTTCTTGTCTACGTGCAGAACTAGAGAAGCAGACTCCTGGATTCTGCCGTGACTTCTGGGGACGATCGAGCACTTTGGGGAACGAGTACATTCCTTTCGCTGCTGGTGATGCCAGTGCGGGGTGGGGCTTGAATGCTAAATTGAAATGATTGATTTAGCATCCATTAGAAAACTGCTGTAGGTGACTTGCTCTGAAGGAGATGGAAAAGTTTAATGAGAACAAGAGTGGAGGGGAGGGATGTCAACGTTTTGAATGGGATGTTATGGAGGCCAGTTCCTGTCTTCTCCCAGCCCTGTGGGTCAGCCTGCCAAGGTCACAGTTGAGGAGTGTGAGTGAGTGCAGCATCTGTTGACAAGCCTTTAGATGCCTGGAGTCTTTCCGGGGATGATGAAGAAGACTGTGCCGAAGATGGGAAGGCCGTTGGGTTTTTCTGCCAGTTTCCAGCTGGATGAGTTTGGAAACTGTGTTTCATGACTTCTCTGGTGGTGATCATCCTTTGAGAGGCTGCACTCTAACCTCACTCCCACCAGGGTGGTGTAATGCCAGAGAGAGCTGAGCTGCCCCTTTATGATGGGGCTATATTTATGACAATCACCCAGCGTCTCCCTGCCCCAGCCTGCCTCCTGGGGAAACGTGTCTTCTCTTCCCCTCTGTTACAGATTAAATGGCTCTCCATGCAGTCTCTGCATGCAGAGTTTAGAACCCCTTCAGGTTTCCTCAAAAGAGCGGCAAAGACTTTAGTGAATTCTCTATAAGGGAGATGGAGGAGGAGACGTAAACCATACGCTCAACAGCAAACCACTTGAAATTCCCATTAAATATTCTGTTCTTGCCAAAGTCCCTTGAATCCACCCACTACTCAAGCTCTTTGGCAGGTCTCCCCACCTCTCACCCAGGTATTTCTGTAATTTTCAAAGTCTTCACATTTTTTTCCCTCTATTTTTTGGCAGCACCTCATGGCATGTGGGATCTTAGTTCCCTGATCAGGGATCGAACTTGTTCCCCGCCACAGTGGAAGTGTGGTATCTTAACCACTGACCTGCCAGGGAAGTCCCAAATTCTTCAGATTTTTATCAAACAGAGCAATTCACTTATAATCAAACTTATAGTCAAGTTTATACACCCAAACTCATTGGCATGCTCACAAAATAAAGGACTTTAAGGTATTAAGATCCAACTTCTTCGGAAGGCAGATCAATGCTATTATTACTGCTTGGGACCTCATTCCTCAACCCATGTGCTTAATCAATGGATTTCTTCCTGATAAATATAGGACTGTCCCCAAGAGGAAGCCTTATTATGAATTTAGGACTGTCCCTGAGAGGAAGCCTTATTTCAGCTGCTAAAGAAGGAATATTTCCTCCATCTCATTACACCAGAAACTGGAAAGCAAAACCTGTCATTAGAACATTGCTCAACCAGCATTCAGAGAACCAGAATGAAGTCAGTGGACGGCTCCGGAGGAGATTTCAGTCTTAAGTGGCGGGCAGCCTGGCACTTTCTCTGCTATGCGGGAGTGTGTCATTCTAATGATGGTGTGACCCTGGCCAGATTCACGGATGGGTAAACCCTAACCATCTCTTCCTTCCCAGCCCTCCTTCTGGGTTCCACTCAGACCTTGCCCTCTCTTGGATCAGTCACCACAACATTCTGTTACTTCAATACTTTCCTGATAGAGTCCTTTTCTGAATTTTATTGATTTCATCATGTGTGGTAGTTATTTGCCTTAAATTTTTTTTTTCTTTTGAACTCTTTATTTTATTTTGGACTATAGACTATTAGCAACGTTATGATAGTTTCAGGTAGATAGCAAAGGGACTCAGCCATATACAGACATGTATCCATTCTCCCCCAAACCCCGCTCCCATCCAGGCTGCCATATGGAGCAGAGTTCCATGTGCTACTCAGTGGGTCCTTGTTAGTTGCCCATTTTAAATATAGCAGTGTGTACATGACCATCCCTAACTCCCTAACTATCCTTTCTGCCCAGCAAGTCTGGTTGCTTCTTTATGCCAAAGAGACAGGCACCTTCATCTCAGATTAGGGTTTGCTATATCTCTCAAAGGATGAACTCCTTCAGAAAACATCCTTGGTGATTGCCGATCTGCTCATAGACTCGTGATAGCTGTTAGAACGAGGAGGAACCTGTATACTATCCATCTTCCTCTGATGGAGGATGAAACTGAAGCTCAGAAGGATAAAACGACATGACTAGGTTCACTCAGTCAAGGCTGTAGCCAGGACTACATTTTAATCTTCTGAAGTCTAGTCTCCGTGTTTCAACTGTATCTCATTGTCTACCATTAGTCATTTGTGGTGGTCTTTTTTCTAGAGTTTCTGCAAATTATACCAGAAGCTCCTTGAAAACAGGAACTGTATCTTCTCTAGGCTGTGGTTAGTTTCCCAGGGGCCACCCAGCATATGTATTTCAACAGACATTTTCTGAGCACTCATTATATTCGAGTGTTATATTTTACATATATATGTGAATATAGTAATATATATTTAAATATGTATATACATTTATATATATATACACACATATATATTAATGCTGTGGATATAGAAGATGAAAAAGACATAAGTTTTTTCTTAAGAAGTCCACCATCCTTGATAGCTGCTGTAATAGAAATACTGAGAAAAGTATATATAAAAGGAAGGGAAAGAGAGAGAAATTCATCCAGGGGTTCTGGAAGCTTTGTGGACAAGATAGGTTTGGGGCTGGGCCTTAGATAAGAAGAATTTCACTAGTAGGTGAGGGAGAGGCTTGTTAGGGGCAGCTTGAAGAGCACAAGGATATGATGAAGAATGGCTCACAGGCCACTGCAGCTGAAATGTGGAAGCTGCAGGTGGGCGGCTGAAGGTTGAAAAGGAAGGTAGAGAACTTTGATCACTCTGATGCATTTCTCTATCATCCCAGAGAGAACCTGGCTATGAACAGGCACTGTGCGAACAGGCATGTCTGTGACTGTGCTATGGGTCTACAAAGATAGTGGCATCCAGAGGCAGTATATTGTTAAACATTTGGTGTAAGTCCTAGCTTTGCCACATACAAGCTGTATGAACTGGGAAGGTTTTTAACTTCTCTGGACCATAAATTTTTTTTTTTTTTAATTGGGAATATAGTTGCTTATACTGCTGTCAGTTTCTGCTATATAACAAAGTGGACCAGCCATCTGTATACATATATTCCTTCTTTTCAGGATTTCCTTCCCATTTAGGTGGCACAGAGCACTGAGTAGAGTTCTCTGTGCTAGACAGTAGGTTCTCATTATTGTCTGTTTTATACATAGTAGGGGAGAAGGCAATGACACCCCACTCCAGTACTCGTGCCTGGAAAATCTCACGGATGGAGGAGCCTGGTAGGCTGCAGTCCATGGGGTCGCAAAGAAGAAAGCGACTTCACTTTCACTTTTCACTTTCATGCCCTGGAGAAGGAAATGGCAGCCCACTCCAATATTCTTTGTGTGGGCAGCACCAGGCAGCCCAAAGGAGGATGCCCTGCGGATCCATCACCCAGCTTTCATCAGCCTCTCCACTCAGCTTTGCTCTCTGCTGGTCTTGTCTGCACTCTTTACTCTTTTGAATTGTGACAGGAACTCAATTTCTCTGTGAAAAATGGCCCTGGAGCTCCTCCAAGAAAGGGCTGGTTCCAGGGCTGGAACAGAAAACATACAAAGTGAACCAGGAGCATCTTGTAGTGCCTGTTAAGTAAGGAAATGCTAGACAAAGTGAAACAAAACTCATAGGAAACCCCCCAAACCCACACAGTAATGGGAATGAGTTTAAGGAACAAGGGAGCCAATTGGGAAAGAGCTCCCAGGGGCCAAAGCTGGAACAATTTACGCCACAAAATGCATAAAGTAGTGTTGGATTCTAACCTAAAGTATAACATAAATATCTGAGTCCATACGGATGTGAATAAATGATTGAATCCATAAATGGGGGGCAGGGGACAAATCTCCTGTGCAGAAAAATTCCCAATAATTCATGTAAGTTCTGTGCCCTTCAAGGGAAGAAAGTGAAAGTGAAATTGAAGTCACTCAGTGGTGTCTGACTCTTTGCAACCCCATGGACTATAGCCCACCAGGCTCAGTGGTGTCCGACTCTTTGCAACCGCATGGACTATAGCCCACCAGGCTCCTCCCTCCATGGGATTCTCCAGGCAAGAGTACTAGAATGGAGTGCCATTTCCTTCTCCAGGGGATCTTCCCGACCCAGGGATCGAACCTGGGTCTCCTGAATTCCAGGCAGACGCTTTAACCTCTGAGCCACCAGGGAAGCCCCAAGGCACAAGGGAAGCCTTCAAGGAGGAGGATCTTAACTCCTCACTCTGCCTGTGCGCGCTGGATGTGGTTTCCTCCTTCCAAAGAGTATCCTTTGTCTGGAAAAGGGGAAGAAAAGAGTAACTTGACAATAGAGAAGCTGACAAACACCACCTCAGACAGGTGATCAAGGTCAACATCAACAATGCTAAGTGACGCTGATTGTAGGTATGTACTCTGACATGACGTGATGAAAATGGCACTTCACCTCTGTGATCTTCTTCCTCAAAACGCGGAACTCTAGTCATCTTGAGAAAAAATTACCAACAAGTTCCAACAAAAGGATGTCTTACAAGACACTTGACTGTCACTCTTCAAAACTATCAAGGTCATCACAAACAAGGTAAATGTGGGAAACTGTCACAGAGAAGGGAAACCTAAGGAAACATGACGACTAACTGTGATGCAGTTTCGTGGATGGAATCCTGGCACAGAACAAGCACACTTGGTAAAAACCAAGGAACTTTGAGTCAACTATGGACTTTAGTTAGCATTAAGGTATCAGTCTTGGTTCACCAACTGAAGCAAGTGTACCATACTAGTGCAAGACGTTAATACCTGCACTAGTATGGGGGAACTGTGTGAGTGTGCCACGTGCTAAGTCGCTTCAGCTGTGTCCGACTCTTTATGACCCTACTGACTGCAGCCTGCCAGGCTCTTCTGTCCATGGGATTCTCCAAGTGAGAATACTGGAGTGGGTTGCCATGCCCTCCTCCAGGGGATCTTCCCAACCCAGGGACCGAACCCGAGTCTTGCATTTCCTGCATTGGCAGGCGGGTTCTTTATCATTAGCACCACCTGGGAAGCCCAAGTGAGCGTGGGGGACAAATGGAATTCTTTGTATCATTTGCTCAGTTTTTCTATAAATCAAAATAAAGTCTATTAGTTAAAAGAAAAGCCTCTGGAAATAATGCACTTGCTAGAGCTACCAACAAGGTGAAGAGGTCTAAGGAATATGGTTCTTAAGCAGGCGGTAGAAGTTTCATGGGAGAAATTATATCTGGGTCATGAAGGTCTGGGAATATATATCCCTTTTGAATGTCAAACATTTTCTGTTTTCAGTAACAGTTCAGTAACTTTGACTTCAGTGAGTTGATATGTACTAGTATCCTACCAATTTTTATCTTAGATGGTGATTTTTTTCTGCATATATCCTTTCTCTGATTTGTCATGTCAGGAAAAACATTTCCTCTACTCTCTTATGTTCAGTACTTGGAGGTCTGCAAATTAAATTGACAAAAGACAGACTAGGAAGAGAAAAGACAGATTTTTATTCACATAAGAGGGCCTTCACAGAAAAATGTGACTCAAAATGGCAGTTATAATTTGGGACTTACATACCATCTTAATAGGGCTTCCCTGATAGCTTAGTTGGTAAAGAATCCACCTGCAGTGCAGGAGACCCCGGTTCAATCCCTGGGTTGGGAAGATCTGCTGGAGACGGGAAAGGCTACCCACTCCAGTATTCTGGCCTGAAAATTCCATGGACTATATAGTCCATGGGGTTGCAAAGAGTCGGACACAACTGAGTGACTCTCACGCTACCATCTTAATAGGAGAAGGGGAGGGAGAGAGAAAGGCTTTTGTGTGAAAACAAGTGAATTTTAGGAAAGAGAAATGGGCCCTTACGAGAACAGATGGGAGATACAATAGTTTTGTGATGATGTCTTTTTAGGTAATTTCTTTTCCCAGCGCTGGGCTTCTTGTCTCCAGTGATAGGAATCAATTTTCACTGGTTTTGAAATGCTCAGCAAGGGCTTATAAGACAGTTGAATTCTTTTGGGAGGGTCTGCTTTTTAGGGAGATAAGGGGTATTAGGAGTGGGTGGGGTGGGACAGCACAAACTCCAAACCCTCTTCTCAGTGCTAGATTCTGGATTACTTCGGTTGAACGCAGGCTTCCTGAAGGTCACCAACACATCATGTGTTTCCCATGATGAGGGAAACACCTTTTAGAGTTTTGGCAGTGTCTCCAGAGGGAATGGCAAGGTTGAAATGGAGACAGAATTGGACATTTAGTTTTAGGCAAGTCTATGGTAAAGCGTCTGCCTACAATGCGGGAGACCTGGGTTCGATCCCTGGGTCGGGAAGATCTCCTGGAGAAGGAAATGGCAACCCACTCCAGTACTCTTGCCTGGAAAATCCCATGGATGGAGGAGCCTGGTAGGCTACAGCCCATGGGGTCGCAAAGAGTCGGACCCAACTAAGCGACTTCACTTTCTTTCACTTTGAGAGCAGAGGCATGGCTAGGTTTGGGTAAGGATTATCACCCTACAGTCCAGGACTGGTGGAAACAGCAAAGGGAGGGTTTTCAGGTGAGAGGTGCAAAACTTTAGGGCTTACACTGTCTGTTTTCCAGTGAAGAGTTAATGAGTTTTTCAGGAAGTTCCCGACTAGAGTCTGCAGGAATAGCGACACTATGCTGAAGGAGACGGTGGAAGGCAAGTCAATGCAGTGTGTTTGGTTGGGATTAGTGGGTGTGTGTCCTCAACATCCAAAGCCCGTGTGCATCGGGAAATGGTCCTGGGTCTCAAAAATTCACTGCAAGATTAAAACAAGTATGACTGAGTGGTAAAAACTGACCTGCCAATGCAGGAGACATAAGAAATGTGGGTTCTTCCCTGGTTTTGGAAGATTCCCTGGAGGAGGGCAGGGCAACCCATTTCAGTATTGTTGCCTGGAGAATTCCACGGACCAGGGAACCTGGTGGGCTACAGTCCACGGGGTTGCAAAGAGTCAGACATGGCTTAAGTGACTTAGTGCACATACACACACACAAACGGGATTTGTGCTCACCACAGGTTTGCTGCTTTCTTTTTAACTTAATTATCTATCATGTCTGCTCTTCGAAGCTCTGTATTCATATCTATGTCATTCCTTTTTTTGGTCATGTTTTTAAATTTTTTTATTTTTAATTGGAGGATAATTACTTTCCAATATTGTGGTGGTTTCTGCCATACATCAACATAAATCAGCCATAGGTATGCAAACGTCCTCTCGCTCTTAAACTACCCTCTCACCTCCCTCCCCATTCCACCCTTCTAGGTTGTCACAGAGCACCAGCTTTGGGTTCCCTGCATTCTGTTATTTCTTTTAATGGCAGAATTATTGCAAGACTTTGAGGCCCAAATGGCCTTGTGGCCTGTGACTGTCTTCTGATCACTTGCTCAGGGCAATGGGACAGATTCTTCTGTTGTAACCTTTGCTTGTTGTTCATTCAGTCATTAAGTCGTGTCCTACTCTTGGCAACCTGATGAACGGCAGCATGCCACTGGTGCCATCCACCCATCTCATCCTTTGTTGTCCTCTTCTCCTCCTTCCTTCAATCTTTCCCACATCCGGGGCTTTTCCAATGAGTCAGCTCTTCACATCAGGTGGCCAAAGTATTGGAGCTTCAGCATCAGTCCTTCCAATGAATATATTGAGTGTTGATATCCTTGCAGTCCAAGAGCCTCTCAATTTCTTCTCTAGCACCACAGTTCAAAAGCATCAATTCTTCAGCGCTCAGCTTTCTTTACAGTCCAACTCTCACATCCATACATGACCACTGGAAAAACCATAGTTTAGACTATATGGTTCTTTGTCGGCAAAGTAATGTCTCTGTGTTTTAATATGCTGTCTAGGTTTGTCATAGCTTTTCTTCAAAGGAGCAATTGTCTTTTAATTTCATAGCTGCAGTCACTATCTGCAGTGATTTTGGAGCCCAAGAAAATGAAATCTGTCTCTGTTCCTACATTTCCCCCTATCTATTTGCCAAGAAATGGTGGGACCGGATGCCCTGATCTTAGCTTTTTGAATGTTGAGTTTTAAGCCAACTTTTTCATTCTCCTTTTTCACCCTCATCAAGAGGTTCTTTAGTTCCTCTTCACTTTCTGCCACTAGAGTGCCATTAGATATCATCTGCATATTGGAGGTTGTTATTTTTCTCGGTAATCTTGATTCCAGCTTATGAATCATCCAGCCCAGCATTTTGCATGATTTACTCTGCATATAAGTTAAATAAGCAGGGTGACAGTATACAGCCTTCATGAACTCCTTTCCCAATGTTGAACCAGTCTGTTTTTCCATGTCCAGTTCTAACTGTTGCTTCTTGACTTGCATATAGGTTTCTCAGGAGACAGGTAAGATGGTCTGGTATTCCCATCTCTTTAAGAATTTTCTACAGTTTGTTGTGATCCCCATAGTCAAAGGCTTTAGCATAGTCAGTGAAGCAGAAGTAGATGTTTCTCTGGTATTTCCTTGCTTTTTCTATGATCCAGCTGATTTTGGCTATTTAATCTGTATGTCCTCTGCTTTTTCTAAATCCAGTTTGTACATCTGGAAGTTCTCAGTTCATGTACTATTGAAGCCTCACTTGAAGAATTTTGAGAATTACTTTACTAGCATGTGAAATGAGTACAGTTGTACAGAAGTTTGAACATTCTTTGGTATTGCTTATCTTTGGGATTGGAATGAAAACTGACCTTTTCCAGTCCTGTGGCCACTGCTGAGTTTTCCAAATTTGTTGACATAATAAGTGCAGTACTTTCACAGCTGGAATTCCATCACCTCCACTAACTTTGTTTGTAGGAATGCTTCCTAAGGCCCACTCTATTTTTAAGCAAAACAAATAATCCTCCCAGATGATAATGATGACTTTCCCATAGGAAGAAATTTCAGTTTATCCAGATCTTGCAGATCTTAGATAGATAAATACTTGGCTTGAGGGAGAGCTGCCCCCTCATTTTGGGGGCAGGCCTTGGAAGCTGACTGGGGCCCTTGTACAGCCTTGGGAGCACAGGATGAGAAAGCTACAGGACATGGGTGCTGGAGGCCTCTTAGCCAGTACCACGCAGGCAACTCTCTAAAAGTAAATTGCTTGTCTGAAGAGTTGGTTGAGGAGTATAGCTTTGAAGACATATTCCCTCCGAAGGAGTGACTAAGTCAGCTATCTGCTGTACAAGGCAGTTTCTGAGCAATATTTTAAATTTGATTTTATTTAATATATGTTCCCTTTTCCAGGGGAATCTTCCAAACCCAGGGATCGAACCCAGATCTCCTGCATTGCAGGCAGGTTCCTTACCATCTGAGCCACAAGGGCCCTTATTAATATCTGTAAGATATTATGATATACTTTGTATATAATCTACATACATTGCTCTCTGGTCACCCTGATATTTGCTTTAACCAACCTAGGTGTCATTTTTTTCTCTCTCTCCTGCCAAGTGGGCCTGGGATCTGCTGCCAGAATTTTCCAGAAAGTTCAGGACAGACTTACAATTCAGCCTCAGTCTCCATTGCCTTTCCTAAACTGCCTGGGAACACCAAGCCCTCCCCCATCCCCAACACTCCTCTCCTAGCTCTTAGCTCTTGGCAATCTTTCTCCCGCCCCTGTTTTTTTTTTTTTTTAAAGGAGGGGCGCAATATCTGCCT